>NW_026705088.1:257500-557500 GCF_029867415.1 Vicia villosa | reverse complement strand
TTTCGGATTTTAATTTGGCTCTTTTGAATAAATGGAGATGGAGAATCTTAAGAGGTGAGGATGTGCTTTGGCTCAATTTGTTAAAAGCAAAATATGGTGATCTAAACATGAAGATCTTATGTGGAGGTACTTTTCCTTCTTCCTCTCTTTCTTCTTTTTCTTCTTTTTCTTCTCCTTCTTTTGGTTCCGTTTGGTGGAGGGATTTGGTGTCTATTGGAGGGAGGGGGTTTATGGGGAGAGAGATCCTATGGAGTCTTTTTGTCGGTTTAGAGTTAGGAATGGGTTTTCTACTCCGTTTTGGGAAGCCTCATGGTTGGATTCTTGTTGTTTAAAGAAGGTTTTTCCTTGTTTGTTTGAGGTGTCGGGGTTGAAGAGAGTGGCGGTGGCGGGCATGGGAGGATGGGTTGATGGAGTGTGGTCGTGGGGGAATTTAGGGATCAATCCGTTGGATTTGAGCGCTCATAATTTGGTTTCGGATTTGGCTTCTTTGGGGGTTTTGTTGGAAGGCCGCGGTCCGGGTAGTGGGGAGTCCGATACCGTGGAGTGGATGGCCGAAGCGGATGGTGTCTTTTCCGTTGCTTCTTGTTATAAGTTTTTTGCCGGGTTCCGTATTCCGTTTGGTCCTTCAAATAAATTTGATGGGGCATTGAGCTTGATATGGAAAATGGAAGTTCCTTTTAAAATTAAGGCTTTTGGGTGGAGGGTCTTGGTTAATAGACTACCTACAAAGGATTTATTGCTTCGGAAAGGTATTACTTTTTCGGGAGATTTTTCCAAGTGTGTTTTTTGTGGTGTTCATCCGGAAAGTATGATGCACTCTTTCTTTTTGTGTCCTTCGGTTGCTTTGGTTTGGTCTTCAATGGCTAGGTGGATAGGCAAACCTTATGGTGGGATGGAGGAGAATTGTTTGGGTGGTTTTTTGGATTGGTTGTCCTTTTGTAAAATGAAGAAAGTTAAAGAAGGTAAATTAGGAGTAGTTTGGTTAGCAACTTTATGGTCTCTTTGGTTGTATAGAAATGGTGTGTGTTTTCGGAATGAGGTGTGGAATGTGGATAATACTATTTGGAGCATCAAGGTTTTGGTGTGGAAGTGGGCTTTTATAGGAGATATTACTCATCCTATTTGTGGCTTTTACGAATTCAACAAAGATCCTTTGTTCTTTATTTCGTAGTGTCAAATCGGTTTGTAATCTCTTGTTGATTTTTTTGTGAGGGATTTCTTCCGCTCTTTTGATGTAAACAGGTGTTGAGAACCCTTAGTTCTCTTTTTAATACAACTTGCTTACTCAAAAAAAAAAAAAAAAAAAAAAAAAAAAACGACATAATTTTTAAAGTTTAGTTGAGGTTATCGTATATACCTAGTGTTTAACCATCATCAAAATAGAATTCATCTTTTTCATCCCGAAACAATAAGGTAAATTTACTCTTAGGGTCTGTTTGGTTCAACGGATGGGAAGGGAAGGGAGGGAATTTAATAAAGGGGAGGGGAAGGGAGGGGAGGGGAAGGGAAGTATTTTAATTAAAAGTATGTTTGGTTCAAACGAGGGGAGGGAAGGGGAGGGAGAATTTTTAATTAAAAATATGTTTGGTTCAGGAGGGGAGGGGAGGGATTTTAAAACAAATTTACCTTTTAACCCTTAAAATAGCATAACACCCATGCTAAATCAAATAAAAACAATGTGATATTCTTAATTTTTTTTTGTCAATTCAAAAACAATATATATAATCAAAACAAAATATTTACTATTTCAAATACTTTAAAATATATTAAAGCGTAAATAAAATATTGATAAATTTCATACAATAATCATATGATCCATGATCAGATGAATTATTTTATCATCTTGATGATCCATCTAATTCCATAAAATATTTATAAAATTAAATTTTAGATAATATATATAGCTCATATACTACAATTATATTATATATAAATATGTAATACAACACAATAACTTATAAAACAATTAAATTTTTACAAAATAATAAATCAAAATGAATATAATAAAACACATGAAAAAATGAAGAAAGTTGAGTCACTATATTAATATAAAATAATGGAGTTACCGTAAAAAATGGAGAAATTCTAATTAGACGATAAAAATTAACGTATAATATATATTAAAAACAATTTAAGATTTTAATTAAAAAGTGAGGGTAATTTTGTCAATATAGAAAAAATAGATTTTATCATAACTCCTCTCCCTCCCCTCCCCTCCGAATCCCTCCGATTTGGGGGGAACGAAAAGTTGCTTCAGGAGGGAATCTGATTACCTCCGATCCCCTCCCCTCACCTCATAAAAAATTGAACCAAACATACTTAACTTAAAATATTCCCTCCCCTCCACTCCCCTCCGAAACCCCCCAACCAAACAGACCCTTAATGTCTAAAAGTTTATGTCCTCTAATTGCTCAACATATTTTTGGATGCATTTTTTTTGTTGCATAAAATGTGTCTAAGACATCAACAAGTAGCAGCTACAATATATCTTGTAAACCCAAGTTATTCCAACGATGAATGCATGATAATAGAGCTACAACTGCAAGTTATGCACTGCTAACACATGTACACCATAAACATCTCGAGGTACATATATACTAGTTTCAGACCCTTTAGTCCTAAAACCCCAAAAATCTTAATGAAAAATTCAAAATTTTTGTTTGAGACCCTCTTATAACTTGATACTTGTGTTAACTTAAACATCATTTCTCTCTCATATCCGATCTTGATTCTACATAAGACAAAACATCATTTCTCTCTCATTTTCGATCTTGATTCTACAAAAGACAGTAGTTGTATTTAGTGGGTGGATTAACCTAAAGAAGACTCACAAATATTTCTTATTGTTTTAAAGAATAATATGAGAATATTGAGTCCCATAGAAACATGTCACTAAATTTTGAACTCGTGAAATCAAACAGATTATATAGAGATATAAAGTCAAGAATAATTCATAGGATTAATGAGTGAGGATATAGAAGAGAGATGATTTTAGTTAGGTCACAACACATAAAACACCGTCGAGAGAGATGAGTTTTGAAATAATAATTTGAGAATTTTAGGAAAAAAATATTTTTCAAACTTTAATAAGTATTATATTAGTTTATTTTAATAATTAAGATAAAGTATGAAAAAATAAAAATAACTTCGAATGATGGAAGAGATATGGATCACAAACACCAGACCTTCAACTCCTTACTATTGGACCATGTGTAATGGTGGGTTTATTTGAACTCAACACCACAAAATCATGTGCAATGGTGTGTGTAGTGTAGTGTTGAGTGTGTGTTGGAGGAGAGAGATGTTGAGAAAACTCAACACCATGTAAACTGACGCAGGGGCTGACGTGGCAGCGGCTGGTTGGTTCAAGACTGGTGCGTGTGGGCCACGCGCTGGCAGTGAGAGTGGGTCATTTTATCACGCGGAGAGAGAAAGAGAAAGGGGATAAGTGCAGCCACGTGGCTGGTCTTGATTGGCTGGCCAGATTTTTATCCATTTAATACTTTGAACTCAATTATTTCGTTGCAAATTAATTTTTTTTTTTACCAAAATTCATGATTTTTTTTCTCTACAAATAGAGACTTGGTTCATTTGATTTGGACACAGAAAAAAAACCAAGTTTTTCACTATCTTTCTCTATTATCATCTTGTGTTTTTTTTGAAGTTAAGTGTCTTTTTTTAGTGAAATGGATCCAATAATCATTTTAACACTCAAAATTCTGCTAATTTTCCATTTAACCAAAATCCCAACAATTTTCAAAATCCTAACAATTATCAAAATCCCAACTATTATCAAAATCCAAATCAATTTTCCAACCAACATCCTCAAAACATACCTAATTTTGGTTTTCCACCAAATTTCAACCAGTCATCCTCTGTTCCAAACTTTCAACCATATTATGGATCTATGCCGAGAAATCCATCTCAAACACCCCCGTTTAATGGTTATGTGACAATGGCGAATGCAAATTTTCCAAGTGGTGGTGTACCTGAATTTCCCGAATTTTCAACACAACTAACTATTGGTGGCATGATAGTTTCTAATGAAGTCGCACCAAATTCAGATGATTCAACTCCTAAGAGCAGGAAAACTCAGCAACCAGCATGGAACACTGAACAAAATTTGGTGCTAATTAGTGGGTGGATTAAATTTGGAACAAGCAGTGTTGTCGGGAGAAACCAGAAAGGTGAAACATATTGGGGTAAAATTGCTGAGTATTGTAATGAGCATTGCTCATTCGATCCTCCGCGTGATGGACCTGCATGCCGAAACCGTTTTAATTATATGAACAAAATGTTGGGTAAATGGATTGGCGCTTATGATGGCGCTAAGCGTATGCAAGGAAGTGGTTGGTCGGAGAATGATGTTTTGGCAAAAGCGCAGGAATTATATGCATGTGGGAAGAATGTTAGATTCACTTTAATGGAAGAATGGCACGCTCTCCGTGATCAACCACGTTATGGTAGTCAAGTAGGAGGAAATATTGGCTCAGGAAGTAGTGGATCTAAGAGATCTCGCGAGAGTGATGCATGTGGCTCAAACACTGTAGAATCCAGTGTTCGTCCTATAGGAAGGGAGGCAGCTAAAAAAAAGGGTAAAAAGAAAAGCAAGGAATATGCCTCGGAGGTGGTGGACAAAGAATGGGCTGAATACAAAGTATTTATTATTTTAATTTAATTTTAATCGATAATTGTAATTTTATGTAATCATAAAAATAAAAATAAAATCTAAATAAGAATATGAAAATAAAAAGTGGTGGGGTAGGGTGTTGAGTGAAAAACCATTGGAGAGGGTAAAAGTTTAATGGGTGTTGAGTTATTAGGTGAAAGAAAGAGAAAATGATGTGGAGTGTTGGGAGTTGAAAAAGTGAGTGTTGAGTGTTGAAACCATTGTGGATGGTGTTAGAATGTTGAGTTTGATTTGTAGTTCTTCTGAGCGTAGCTGAAGTACTTTTGAGCAAATAAATAGTTAATAGTAGTAAGCTTCTTAAAATTTATTGATATTGCATATTTACAATTTAAAGTAACACTTACATTATAATATAAAATAAATAAGCTTAAACATGCAAGACTTGGTTTTCATGTATAACCGAGCTTTAAAATACTGTCATTGCATTATTTTTAAACTTTTAATTTAAGCACTTCTAAACTAAATAAAGGGATTTGATATTTACGACCGACCATCTTTTGTAAGAAATAACAGATTTTCACAACCTGCGACGCTGTCGTCCACTTTCGCCGGCCACCGCAAGCCGGCCGTGATCTACATTCCGGCGAAGCAACGCAAAAATCAACTAACACAGTCAAACATACACTACACACCATTAACGCGTCACTACGTTTTGTTCCACCACTCTCTCACTCTCTACACCAAAACAAAAGATGCAGGAACCTCCCAATTCAACAAACGAATTCCGATTAGGGCAACGAGTACACACATCCGGTAATCCAACTAGAATAGGCACAGTGAAGTATCTCGGAACTGTAGAAGGCTACTCAGACACATGGATCGGAATCGATTGGGACAATGCAGAAGGAAAACACGACGGATCCCTCAATGGAGTTCGCTACTTCAATGCTAAATCCGAAACATCAGGTTCTTTTGTTCGTCCTAAGAATCTCTCTAAAGGGATTTCATTTCTTGAAGCTATTGAAAAAAGGTATCGAAGTAACTCTACTAAAGATGAAGAAGGTGAGTAACTAAACTGAGTATATCAAACCAGTGAACATTATTTTATATGTATTTAGGGTTATGGAAGTAATGTATGGTTTTGTTTGTTTTTGCAGATGAAATGTATGTGTTTTCATCTAGCAATAAGCGAGTTTCTATTCAGTTATTGGGTGAAAGTGAACTTAATGATAAGCTAAGTCGACTTGAGGAGTTATCAAATGTGTCATTGTCGTTTATGGGTGTTGGTTTCCCTGGAAGTCCAGGTCAAATTAGTTCTACGGTGCCGAGTAAGCTTAACTCTATAACACTCTTGTTTCTTTGCTTATATAGAGAGAAATGAATTATCAAACTAGTGGAATCTGTTTCCTTTTTTGTGGGGAGGATTGATAGCATTGTGGTGTTATTGAATTGGTTGCTTTTAACTTGGTTAACATAAGGTTTTTAAATAGCGGTAACGGTAATGGTTGTAGTCGCATTGCAATCCTCGAGATTGCGGAGAATTGTAATCAAATGTGGCCTCCATTGCGGCTGTGTTGCAATTTTGGCAACTTAGGAAATTGTTATGTCAAGGCCTAGATTGTGATTATGGACCTTTATTTACAACCCTGGTTTAGATTCCTTTACTTGAGGTTACGATTGGAATTTATAAATTTTGATACCTGTTTTTACCCTCTAAGGCAATTTGAATATGGGTAAATCGTTCACTTGGAATTTTCTATATTTCGGGCAAAATCCATGTTTTGAAACTGTACTTTTCTGTTCATAGATATAAAAGAACTTGATCTGTCTGGGAATCTTCTTTCGGAGTGGAAGGTATGTTCCGCAACCTGGTTTTGTCCACTATTCTCTCCTGGCTACTACTGCAGCTTTGAATCTGCTTATGGTGTACGATCACAGATTTTCTAGGTTCTCATTATCTGCATAGTTGTCACTGTTGTCTTTTATCTCATGTAATACTTCTTTTTCTATTCCAAAAATAGCACTAGGATCAATTGCAAAACTCCCTTTTATTTTGCATGGCCCACTATCTTGTTATCAATTGCCGTTTAATCCATTTTCATTAATCTTTTGGCAGGATGTTGGCATCATTTGTGAACAGTTGCCTTTTCTGAAGGCTATCAACTTATCTTACAACTTAATGTCACCATATAAATCTGAGCTTCCATTACTGAAAAGCATCCGTATTCTAGTTTTAAATAATACCGGCGTAGATTGGGAGCAGGTTATCTTCTCTGTCTTTTCTCAACATATGTCTCTTTTTTGGATTTTCATCACGTTTAATTAAGAATTGCTAAATATTGCGTTGTAACTGAGCAGGTTGAACTGCTTAGACTGTCATTGACAGCAATTGAAGAGCTACATATTATGGGAAACAATATAAGCAGAATACTGGTATGTTATATTTGGTTCAATAACAGCATGCTTGTTAAATATGTTCGTAGCTTTAGGCTTAGATTTCATCCCCTAGCATATGTTGGCTTACTAGAGCATTTTAATAAACACTGGAAACTGGCGATGCCTTTAAGTACCGCCGAGCTTGAACTTCTGATGTTTTATTTGGGGCATGTAAGCAAATGATCTCCTCGTTCCCCCCACTTCCATCCAAAATAAAGCAAAATAGAGGAAAACATTCTCCGAACACGGTTGTCGGGGGAATTTATAAGTGATTGTAGCACATGGAAGCCTAAGTAGGAAATAGTATTGTTGACACAGTCTTTACTATTTTTCATCGTATTATGTTTATCCTTGTCCTCAACGTTTTTGGTTTAACGTAAGGGATGAAAAATGTTTCCAATTAAAAGAAGCTAATAAAGATCTTTTTTCCCTAAAATTTTATGGTAGCTGTTGCAGTTATATTTGGGGTTTACAATGCTTTTGTTAAACACGTAATCTCTTTTCTGCTACACTCTTGTGTTTTGACATAAAAAATATTTGAACTTAGTTAATATGATAGGTTTGTATTTTAGGTTTTCAATATCATGTTTATGTAGCTCTACTACTTATCAACTTCATAAAGTAAACCACAAACAATTTTAAGCTGTCTAATTTTCCTTTTTCTGTTCAGCCTGTGTCATCCTCTATGGTTCAAGGATTTGATACTCTGCGCCTGTTGAATTTGGAAGATAATTGTATAGCGGAATGGAGTGAAATCATGAAGCTTTCTGAGCTAAGATGGTTGGTAATAAAATCTTGTTTAGTTCTACAATGCAGTCCAGACTATAGCTTAGAACGATGTCATTTTTAACTTTTACGCATTTCTGACTTCAATAATAAAATTTGCTTCCATGTGGATTCAACCTAAATTTTCGGCTCATTAATCTAATAAAAACTTCACATTTTAGCCACAGTTATTGTTTCTGTCAACCACTTGTTGATTTATTGCAAGTGTTCAACTTCACCATGATAGTTTAGCTGTATAATTAAAGTGAAATGTGGTTTCATCACATGTTGTATCAGTATCTCTAGAAGTGGTAATTGCGTCTTAGAACTGGCCTTTATTATTCAGTTCTTTTTGTTTATGATTCTTTCCCCCCTAGAAAAATACCTCTGCATTTGGTTAGATAAGTTCTATAGTCAGTTGAATTGATATAATTTTGAGATTAATATTTTTTGTTTCAGTTTGGAGCAGCTTTATTTGAACAAGAATTGTTTGAGTTCTCTCTTTTATCCTGATAATGGTTCTCAGTATTATGATTCAAAAGTTACGGACTGCAAGCCCTTTCAAAATTTGCGCTGTCTTCTGTTGGGTAATATAATGTATCTCTTGATAAGATCATCATATTGAAACGGAATGTGAATTGTGGCTGTCTGCTGACTTTATGTCTTTCAATTATCATACAGGTGACAACAACATTAGTGATCTAGCATCTGTTGATTCATTAAATTTGTTTCCTAACTTGGTGGTAAGGTTTATAGTTATACTGTGATCTATTATGTTGCTATATATTTTAATGGTTTATAGTTATTGATGTTTATGCATAACTTATTGCTCCACTGTACTTTATATTAGGAAATGCTCAATGAAAAAGACAGTTATTGATGTTTATGCATAACCTATTACTCCACTATACTTTATGTGAAGAGAATATTAAATTACAACGAAAATGAATTGGGTGCCCCTTAAAGAGAAAAAATAGCTAAAAAGACATACAAAAGAAAGCCTAGCTTTCTAATATATCTGAATATCTTACTCTTAGATCTCTTCAAAAAATCAATTACCGAGCATGATAATCCCAAAGAAACCTTAAAACATTTTTTATCACACACAGGCAATACTAAGCTGCTTCCTTTACCATACACTACTTGGAAATAAAGGACTATCTCTGTCTAGCTTATGTGCGAACTTTTGCAGATTTCCTTTTAAAAAGTAGTTATCTTTTTCAACAGAGGGTCTTTACCATTGCAAGTTTTCTAGGAAAGTAAATGATCTATTTTGCATAACTTGTTTCCCTGTATCATACAAGGAATACTCTTTCCTTTGTTTCCCTTATTCTCTCCTCTGATTTTCTTTTTTCTATTCTATTTTGCTAGAGCATAGTCATAGTTATGTTAACGAGCTTCTATTCTAATTGTATATATATATATTTTTTTAATAACAATAAAGGAAATCAGGCTTTCCGGGAACCCAATAACTGATACTGCAAGAGGTGGGGTTCCAAGATTTGTTTCAATCGCTCGTTTAGCAAACATTCAGATATTGAATGGGAGCGAGGTATGATGAAAGATATCTCTATTGCTTATGTGCATCTTTAATATAGTCTTTTACTAAATGTAATGCATTCACATCCGATTAACCTTTCAGATTACCTCTCGTGAAAGAAAGGACTCTGAGATTAGGTACGCTCTTAAAATTTTCTGCAGTAAATACCCACTAAGCAGCTGAAACATCCTTTTATAATAATTATAAATCTATTCATTAATTGTTTGTCAATGGTTTTTACCTTATATTTTTTTAGTAGTTAGCTTAACTTTATTGTATTGGATTTTTGTATATTTTTGAGATCATTTAGTTCTGGTCTTTAATATATATCTATTCTATATTTGAACTACATAAATTTCCTCATTGGAGCAGGTATGTCCGGCTTGTGGTATCAAAGTTGCATGTTAGTCCCGAAGAAATCAAACAGCACCCCAGGTATGATCTATGATCTATGCTCAGTTATGTTCAGCATCAACAAAATTCTACCTCGTATTGCAAGTGTTTTGCAGATTTACTGATGCAGTTTTTTTACAGGTTTTCTGAGCTTAAGAATTTTTACGGAATTGAGGATCAAAAGCCTTTAGTTGGAGCTTCTGGTGGCCCACGGGCAATGAGCTCGGGATTCTTGTGTATGGATTCTGGATATTAGTTTTGATCATCAGCTTCTTTTTCTGAAATTGCCATGCTTAATTAACTTGATTAGAGATTTATGCAGCTATCACTCTGAAATGTGTCGGAGCATCCATGGGTGAGAAAGATCCATTGACAAAGAAGCTGCCAGCAACAACTACAGTTAGATATCAATACCTTCTTAGTAATATTATGTTGAAACTGGAGTCTATCAAGACTTTTAAACAATCCTTCTGATTACTTTGTTTTTCTCAGGTTGGCAAGCTAAAATTTCTCTGTGAAAGCTTTTTTAAGCTGAAGTCAATGAAGCTGAAATTATTTTCTCAAGAAGAGGTTTGTTTCTATTAAGAATACACTATGCTATTTATTATCATGATTGCCTTGTTACTTCAAATTTTATTGAGGGGAGCAACAACCTCAGGACAATCTTAAAAATCATTTTTAATCTGCTACAATCAATGCAAAAAAGTTCAAATTGCTATGCTGAGAACAAACTTGTGGTTGAAATTATTTGTTACATGCATTTGAATTTGCAGGGATCTCCATTGCCCTTGCTGCTTGACAATGACTCGTCATCTCTTATGGACCTTGGGGTTGGCAATGATTCGGTTATCCTTGTCGACGAAGATAGTTGATAAAAATATCAGAATTTTTTTATAAACCTTCTGGTGTAGTCTATATTTTAAAAAAAATTACTCTATAATGGGGAATGAATTATGTTGTGTAGGTCACACGATTTTGTTAAATGCATTCTTTGAACTTGTTATTTTGGGGCTGTGATGCACTATTTGATGGGACTTCATTTTTACCTTGTCCTTGCTGCTAAAAAATCCTACATTTTTTTGAAAATGTGTTTCTGAATGGGATGAATTGTTTTTTACTAGTATGTGATAAAACAATTTGGATTTATAGGATCTTTGAGTATGCATATGATTCATTGAAGTGACCAACGGTCTAATCTTTGTATCCAAATTCAGAATGGTGAAATCTGTTTGTTGAAATTGGAGATGTTGGATAGCCAGTTGCTTGATTAAGTAATCTAATGAAGGTTCAAATCTAGCAACTTGTGGGTTGTTTTGCTGCAACTAAAGTTTGTTGTTGTGCAGATCAACTTCCATACCTCAAGTTTAAATGGTTTTCATTGGGGTGATACTTGTTACCGGACAAATAAAAGTTGTTGTACATGTCATAGTTGTTGGCTTAGTATATGTTTGTTGCATTTGTTTGAGGTAAATCAACATTGGGATTTTCTTGCAAAGTGAGACATAAATTTGGGTGCCTATGAGAAGTACAAATACCACTAACCTTTGTTGTTTGAGTTTTACCTAATGCTAATTGCTATACCAACCAATGAAGTAAGCTCATCAAACTTGTTCTCTAAATTCTTGTTGGAAGTAGAAGAAGTTTGAATCTCATTCACTTCTCTTGTCAATACTAAATTGTTTTTGGTTGTGAAAGTGACATATACTCAATCAAAACTTTGCTGTTTATAGGGTCTTATTGACAATTGGCTCCTCCACTACCAATATTAAAGATGTTTATATTTATAGGTAGCAAACCTTCGTAGAAATAATGGATGAGCAATTGTTCAAAAATCTTGTGTTGAGGACAATTAGACATTAATTCCTTGAATCGCTCATAATACTCATTCAAAGATTTTATGTCATTATGTCTAATGTCATATACTTATTTTCTAATTGAAGCAACTTTTGAGGCATGAAGAAAATCTTTCTAAGAACACTTTCTAATTCGAGCACTTGTCTATAAAAACTCAAAAGAAACTAAAGTCTTGATTCACAATATGTCACTTAACTATTAGCACTTATTGAATGATACTCAAGCTTCTTCTACTTTCCAACAAGAATATGGAGAACAGGCTTCTTGAGCTCACTTCACTCGTAAAACAATTAACAATAGGTAAAAACTCAAACAATGAGAGTTTCTGGTATTTACACTTATTATGAGCATCTCACATAATAATAATAATAATCAATGGTTAAGATTTGGAGTAACTTTTTTTAATTTATTCGTAACTCTTCTTAACTTACTCTTGGAGTAAATATATACTCCAAGAGTAAGTTATCAAGACTTACTCCACATCTTGATCATTAATTATTCTCAATCTAATGGTTAAAATTAATAAGTATTAGTTTTCTCTCTCCATATTTAATTATTTATTATTTTTAACCATTAGATTAAGTAGAATTAATGGTCAAGATGTGGAGTAAGTCTTGATAACTTACTATTGGAGTAAGAGTATCCATCCTCTATGTATATTTAGAAATTATTTGTCATAAAATGTACCTTTAGGGAAAATAATATAATGCAACTTAGGGTAGCGACACTTGAGTCGTATCATATGGACTCCTAATTCAATTAACTTAAATTTAGAATCAAAAAAGTTAAATAGGGGTTGTTGAGTCCGGGTAGTTTGAGAATTTCGATTAAAAAAACACGAGTAAAAAAGGATTAATTTATTGATTTGCCAACTTTGACCGATCAAAATTTTACGGCTCATCTCTAATTTCAACTCTTTTCCTGTTTGACTATATAATAGATTATACAAGTGTCAATCAACCCGTGTGAAATTTGAGTTTCTATTACCGGATAAATCATCATAGCTGATAGTGAGTTATAATTAAGAAAACAATAATTCCAAAACTAAAACATATTGATTCTTTCCTAAGGAAATTGAATTCTACCAAAACTAAATTCTATCAATTTTATTGACGTTCGAATTAAGTATTAGAATAATAATATAATCAGATAAAAAATAAATAGAATCAATGAAACTAAAGAAATAATATAAAAAAATTCAAGTTTTGTCGAATCAGTGGGTCGATCTTGATCTTAGTATGCCACGAGGAGAAAATCTAAACCTTGGTTCGATTCTTTTACAATATTTTGAGTTTAGTGTTATCGTCTCTTATTTTATGCCAAAAATAAATTTTAATAGTTTAGTGGTTTGGGCTTTAAGAGCACCAGACCGGAAAAAATACAAAAACAAAACATAGTTTTATTATGAGGCTTCAAATATGGTACGAAAAATAACTATTTGACTCATCTACATTTTTAACTAGTCTCTGACATCAACATAAAACTTGTATCTGTTCTCTTAGATTTCTAATGCATATTCGTAAGCGTCAATCCGATACTCGCAGCTCAAAATATCTTTTCTCTTAATGTTACAATTTTTCATGCATGCTGACACTACCACATGGTCGTCTTACTTTTTATCAGTTCATTCGTAATATATTTCAAAAAAGCGATAGAGGAAAAAACACTCATTGGATGTGTAAGGGCGCAAACAAATTTCCAGGCTCTGAGGTATCTCTTCCTAGTACGGTTGGAAGGTTATCCTCCTATAAATCCTCCAAAGACCAAGTTGATTTCTCTAGCTTGGGAGTTGAGTGCTTCACATTTCTTTAATTGTAATTTTACATATTTTCTAGATTCATTAACTTCCTGTGAGGTGTTGGTGACCTACTTATCCTATGAAGAGGTCTGAACCTCTATGTGTTTATACATATGTTGTTTCTTAAGCGTACTTTTATAGGTAAATGAGGTTGAAGTCATATGCGTCTCAAAAGGTTTGAGATTTTACCATAAATGGAGTAAAGTTGGAGTAATACTTCTTCCTCTCGTCCTTCCCAGAATCATTCCAACCTCAACTCCAATCACGATCATTATGAATGAAACTCTTTTAGTATCCTCACTTTGTTGCATCTATGAGCTCCATGGCTATGTTTTCCCTCGTTCTCATTTTAGTTTCCTTAGCATATTATTTCACTGGCGTAATATAGAGTTAGAGAATGGTCTCGATTTGAGGCATGTCACCACTATAAGTCGGACCACAACTAGATTAAGGTTATTAATTTGAAATATCTTGTAGCCAAAGTGAATTGTGAAGGAGGTGAAGGATTCTCTTTGTTTGTACCTGGATTCAAAGAGGCACATCCAGTTTTATTGAGTTATCTACTTAAGAAGAATTGTGAGGCAAACATATAAGCTATATAACATAGGGACTTGCAAGTGAAGTGAGAGAATCATATGAGTGTATAAATCTTCAAAGTGCATTGGAAGACATGCTATTGAGGGAATTATATGCCTTTTTGAAGCTTCATTATGGATTTAAATGAGGTCAGAGGATTTTATGGGTCCATCTTTCTATCATATTCTTCCATTTTGTCAATCATGTTTTATGGAATTTGTTCATGGTAACTGGGCTATGAAGTGTCACATCTCATAACTCCTTTGTCATTGTCCATACTTATTGAACGAGAATGTTGAGGGTTAAGATCCCATTCTCCATCATCACGTCCCCGAAGTGGTGACTATCCATGTGTTGGATCCACTATTTTGAGAGTTATAGCTATGATGACTACACTTGTCTTTCGAGCGTGAAAATTGAACTTGACTTCTAGTTACCCCCACATCAGTTAGTCTTTAAGGTTTGATGAGTCTTCTATCAGGCCCCACAATGGACGACAATTCTCCTATACGAACTTGTTAGATGAATCGCCTGAACAAATGATGCAAACCCTACTTCATTGGTTGCGCTGTTGCAATATCCTATTCTACTTCTTACTCTAGTGCTTCTCTAATGCCTAAGTTAGGCAGTGCACTAGCATGTAGAAAACGAGCCTCTATTTATAGAGTGACTATACTTTAATACACTCCAAGAAATGTTATCATTATTGAGGCGATCTGAAGAACCATTTGCGGATAAATGTGATCTTGTTAGTGTAAGTGATGTCAAGATAATGATGGATTCAATTAGTCAAAAATTGCTATATGTAGTTCAAAATTTTGCAAGCATTTCAATACTTCTAGATACATGACTAATAGGCTTATTCGTTCAGAAGGATGACCACGAGGTAAAAGACCATATTGTGTCATTGAGGTAAACACCTAAAATGGTTGCTTTGTGTCTGTTGAGCTAACTTTAAGTTTAGAAGAGATATTAATCATAATTATAATATCTCAAATATTTTAATAAAAAATATTTTTATAAAACTATTGGAAATATTCTAAGTCTTACATTTGTTAGAGATATAATATTAAAAGAGTTAATATAGAGTGACACTCCTCATTTTACAAGTCAGTTTTGTAAATATAAGTTAGATCAAACTTTAAAATGGTATCAGAGCATATCGATTCGACCTTGGGGCTTCCACCGTTTAAAATCCATACACGAATCCCAAAAAAAGTGTTGAACATGAGAGAGCGTATCAGAAATATTATAAATCTCATATTTATTGAAAATACAATATTAAAAAAATTAATAAAATTAATATAGAGTGACGTACAACACCTTACAAATTAATTTTTGAAAAAAAACAAAGTTAATAAATTTACTCCTTAAAAAAAAATTATAATTTACTCCAAATTGATTTTTTTTTACGACTCATCTCTTTTTTTCCGTATCATATCTTTCTTCTCAATTTCTTCTTTGTATCAAACATGCCTACAAAGAGCATGAAAAAAGAAGAGAAGATGAGAGAATTAAAAAAATAATATTAAAGTTTTTAAAAATAACTAAGAATATTCTCTTCAAATTGACATGTCAAACTTTCGAAACTAAATCACTTCAAAAACATGTTAGGTTTTTGAACTTCAACAACTCAATCCCTATTCCCCTTCACACTGTCCCAATTTTTTCCGGCTTCATAAAAAACAACCACAAAAAATGCTCTCTCTCAATGTTTTCCCATCATCGTCCTCTGTCCCTTTCACCAAACCAAATCACCATTTTTCCATCAATGCATCATCTCACACTCTCAAACCAAATCTCCTCAACCGGTTTCACCATGAACCACATCTCAAAAAAACCAATCTTTCTCTCACACCCACGTCTCAGATCCATCGTTCAACCACAAAGTTTTCATCTTTTAACGGTTTCCTCTCACACCCATTTGAGTTTTCACCGTTCTCTCCAAAACCCAGAAACCAGATTTTGAAAGCTGTATCTGATGAAGGTGAAGGTGAAGTTTCATCTCCAAGTACATCAAAACCCAAGAATCTCAAGAAACTTGCTTTGGTGTTTGGCTTTTGGTACTTCCAAAACATTGTTTTCAACATCTACAACAAGAAAGTGTTGAACATTTTCTCTTTCCCATGGCTTCTTGCTTCTTTTCAGCTCTTTGTTGGCTCAATCTGGATGCTTGTTCTTTGGTCTCTAAAGCTTCAACCTTGTCCAAAAATCTCAAAACCCTTCATTTTTGCACTACTTGGACCTGCTTTGTTTCACACAATAGGCCACATTTCAGCCTGTGTTTCATTCTCTAAGGTTGCTGTGTCTTTCACACATGTTATCAAGTCTGCAGAACCTGTTTTCTCTGTGATATTCTCTTCTGTTATTGGTGATAGGTATCCAATTCAGGTTTGGCTTTCGATTTTACCTATTGTTCTTGGTTGTTCTTTAGCTGCTGTTACTGAGGTTTCTTTCAATATTCAAGGGTTATGGTGTGCTCTTATTAGCAATGTTGGTTTTGTGTTGAGGAACATTTATTCGAAAAAGAGTTTGCAGAATTTCAAAGAAGTTGATGGATTGAACTTGTATGGTTGGATTACGATTCTTTCGTTTTTGTATCTTTTTCCTGTCGCGATTTTCGTGGAAGGGTCGCAATGGATTCCGGGGTATTATAAAGCAATTGAAGCTATTGGAAAGCCTTCAATTTTGTATGTTTGGGTTTTGGTTTCTGGTGTTTTCTATCATCTGTATAATCAATCATCTTACCAAGCATTGGATGAGATTAGTCCTTTAACTTTCTCGGTCGGAAATACAATGAAGAGAGTGGTGGTTATTGTGTCTTCAGTTTTGGTGTTCAGGAATCCGGTTCGGCCGCTTAATGGTCTTGGATCTGCTATAGCGATTCTCGGGACTTTTCTGTATTCACAAGCTACTGCTGCTAAGAAAGCAAAGAAAATTGAAGGTGAAAAGAGTAGTTAGAGAAATAGAAGGAGAAAAACAAATAGAGGAAGTTTTAGAATATGATGATTACTGTTTGAATATTTTAGCAGATTATTTGACATTAAATAAGATCTTTCATTCTGGTTTCTTTTGAGCTATTGCTGTGATTTTTCTATTGATGTTTCAAAGCATTTTTTCTTGATTTGGTTTGTTTAGTTTCATGCATATAATTCCTTATTGCTGGATTTTTGCTAACCTATGTTTGGATTAACAACCTAATTAAGTGCTTATAGCATACACAGTCTATCATATTAACTATAAGATGTTTTCGTAAGCTATCCCGAAGAGTTTATGAAAGTAAAGTCATAAGTTGTTTTCATAAGCTTTTTCAAGCAGTCTCATAAATGCTCTATGAGTAGATAAAAGAAAATTGACTGCAGTATACTGATTAACCTTATTGTTGCTTTATTGCCTCAGTAAGATAATAGAATTCACATGTTGGTTGAGCTTCTTGTGACTGAATCTTATATTGATTTCTATAATGGATTTCGCAAAATTACGGTAACACTGATTTTGTTGAAGTTCTAAAGTATAATTTCTAACAAAATCATAGTGACAAGCCGCGATTCTGCCAAAGTCATTGCAAATCTGAAATGTACTTAGTTGTGATGTCTTGAAGAAGCAATTCACTTTGCATCATCAAATGAAACTAGCAATGGCTGAAAGAAAGTCTGAAAACCTTTGAAAAATTAATTTTTGAGTGAATTGATTTTGTAAATTTTGGTTGAATGGAAAGTTATTTATATTTAGATATATATTAGCATCTAAATAGTCTTGCTATTGACACTTTTCAAATTTTATGAACAATTTGTTATGTTTTATAATTTGGTTTTTGGCACGCAGAGGATGCCTTGATTAACAAAAAAATGTTACATCAAAATATAGGAGTGTGGTTAGAAAATGTGGGGTATAGACACTAAGTGTTTTGTTGTTATCTTATGTCGACATGACCTATTACAATCAAATTATACATAGAAATGGGGAGATTGAATAGTTTGGCAGGAACACATTGGACAGTTAGAGACGGATCCAAAAGTTTTAATAGTGGTCAAGGTCAATTTCTTTTTTATACAAACATAAAAATCAAATAATAAGTATATAAAAGCTTATGCACTACAACAAAAAAATACTTATGTATATAAAAAATTGAAGATAAACTTAATATATAAGGATTATAATGTTGTTGATGTGTCTTCATATTTTGAAACTGCATTAAGATTTTTTTTCATTTTCAACATTATCATATATATCACTCCTTATGAATATGAAACTGCATTAAGATTTTTTTCATTTTCAATCCTTGTCATATATATCACTCCTTATGTATGTTTGAGGCAAAAGTAATGTCTAATTTCAGAAGTAAGTAAATATATCATTGGAAATTTCAACGGGCGAAATGAGACGAAGATTATTAAAAGAAGATGTTTTGAAGAGAGTTATGAAATCCAGTTTATGAAGGAGATTCGAAATATCAAGCATGTTGAAGAGGTTTTTATCTTGTCAAAATGTTATTCGAAGAGAGTATCCTCGAAGGCGCAGATAAAGACTTAAAATATTTTTGGAGCTTCTTCTAACAAGCTTCGACAGTCACGTTGATAGGGTTTGGGGCCTCAAACAGAAGAAGATTTAAATTCAAATGATTGATCTTATTCAAAAAGGACGTGTGGAAACCTTAGAGATAGAGGAACATGCAAACGAAAGACGTGACATTCCATTAGGAAAAGGTCGTTAAGGTCGAATCAGTATAAATTAGAATCTTAGCGTTAGATTTTAGTGTGTTCAATCTGTACAAAATACTCAATCATACTCAAAGTATCAAGTATATCGAGAAATGAGTGTTGAGAAATGTACGTATAATTCACCACCACTTAATCAAATTTCCAGTTATTCCTGTTTTACTTTATCAAAAGTCTTGCAATTTCTTTTTACATTTTTTTGTCGAAGCCTTTTACGTTACCTTTAATTTTCTTGCACTTTTTATTGTCTTTTAAACAAATCCTTTACTTATAAAACAACCAAGCAATCGAAAGATATGTACCAAACGAACATCACAAAATCTAAAAAACCAAACCATGTTCTAGGATCAATCTAGTCGATCCTGCGAGCAGCCAACAACTTTCGTTTTGGAGGACTAGTGATTGTTTACGAATTTCTAGCGTAAACAGATTGCAAAGTATTTTATTAAGTTTTCTTTATACACTTGTATTCTTTTGTTATTTGTTTGATTACCAATTCATAGTCACATTTAATTTCGACTCTTGTTGCCCCCAAATCCAATAGGATATTGAGACCATTGATCAAAGCCTCATTTTCTGCCTCATTGTTCGAACAGAACCCTTCAACTTTGAATTTAAATTTTATCTGGGATCCCTTTAGGAGAAATTATTAAAATCCCAACACCAGTCCTGTTCTTGTGGCTTGAACCGTCAAAGTATAACTTCCAAGGTTTCACGTACCAAGTTTTGGGATGGCTCGACTATCGCATGGTCTACTATAAAATCTACGACTATCTGTCCTTTCATGGTCTTTAAAGGCGCATATGTCAAGGAGTACTCAGTTAATGCAGGTGCCCATTTTCTAATCCGAGTGTGCAAAATGAGTTTGGACAACATATGCTTAGTAACATCGAAATAAGGCGAAACATACACATCAACTGACTTTATATATTGCTTTAATTTTGTACAAGAAAAGTATAAACACGGGCACAACTTTTCTATTGTGTTATACCTAGTTTCAGCGTCAACTAATACTCGACTGAGGTAATATATGGCTCCTTCGACGTTATTATCATTCTCTTGTGCTATCGTAATGCCTATGGTCGAGTCTGACGCAGCTATATACAATCTCATACTTTTGTTCCTACTTGGAGGAAGTAGAATTGGAGGCTTTGGCAAATACTCTTTAATCTTGTAGAAGGGCTCTTGTTACTCGTTTCCCATTAGAACTCACCTTCCTCCTTGAGTCGAAGTAATTGCGAGAAAACTTTTGTTTTGCCACTTAAATTGGATATAAATCTTCTCAAGAAGTTTACTTTTCCTAATAGAGAGTGAAGTTGTTTCTTTGTTGTAGGAGGCTTGAGATCTAAAATAACTTTTGTCTTGTTTTGATTGATCTCGATGTCTTTTTTGTGCACAACGAACCATAGAAAATCTCCTGCATGGACACAAAAAGCACATTTTAATGGATTCATTTTCAATCCATATTTCCTCCTCCTTTCAAAGTACTGTTGAAGATGGTCTAAATGACCATTTTTAGAGGAAGGCTTGACTGACAACTATATCATTAATATACACCTGCATGAAGTTTTCTATAAAGTCATGAAACATTGAATTCATGGCCCTTTGATAGGTTGCTCTTGCATTTTTTAGACCAAAGAGCATTAGTACCTATTCATAGGTCCCTAAAGCACCTAGGCATCAAAAAGCCATTTTGGGCACATCTTCTTCTGCTATAAAAATATGGTTGTATCTAGAATATGTTAGAACAAGATTTGTTCTGATCAATTATCTTAGTTTTGATGATAACAATAATATGAATTTTGCTTAAGATAATATGGTACTCTAATCCAATGCAATTTCCCTTTCAGGAAATATATAAAGAGTATGCACAATTCAGCGCTCAGAAGCTTTGTCTCAAAGGGTTCAGCATGCAACATCAGAACATGGTCTGGCAAGACATCAGAAGATGGTCGAAGCAGAATCAGAACATGGGTCTATGGAAGCATCAGAAGAACATGAGATCAGAAGCATTGAAGTTCTGATGGTATCACGCTCAGAAGCACTTCAAGGTCAGAAGATCAGAAGATGCTTTGCACCAAGCTGTTTGACTCTGATGATATTCAAACGTTGTATTCACAAACATCAGATCAGAAGGAAGTACAAGTGGCAAGCTACGCTGACTGACAAAAGGAACGTTAAAAGCTACTATAGGCAACGTCAGTAGACACAGCGTGAACAAGGCTCGAGGTAGTTGACAAAAGCGTATAACATTAAATGCGATGCTGTACGGAACACGCAAAGCATTAAATGCACTCAACGGTCATCTTCTCCAACGCCTATAAATATGAAGTTCTGATGAGAAGCAAGGTTAATGATTCTAACGATTCTGAACAAAAACAACTCATATTAACTTGCTGAAACTCTGTTCTACTCAAAGCTCAGAATCTTCATCTTCATCAAAGCTCACTACATTGCTGTTGTAATATATTAGTGAGATTAAGCTTAAACTTTAAGAGAAATATCACAGTTTGTGATTATAGCTTTTAAGAAGCAATTGTAATACTCTTAGAATTGATTACATTAAGTTGTAAGGAACTAGAGTGATCGTGTGGATCAGAATACTCTAGGAAGTCTTAGAGGTTATCTAAGCAGGTTGTAACTAGAGTGATCGTGTGGATCAGAATACTCTAGAAAGTCTTAGAGGGTATCTAAGCAGTTGTTCCTGGAGTGATCAGTGTGTGATCAGAAGACTCTGGAAGACTTAGTTGCTGACTAAGTGGAGAACCATTGTAATCCGTGCGATTAGTGGATTAAATCCTCAGTTGAGGTAAATCATCTCTGCGGGGGTGGACTGGAGTAGTTTAGTTAACAACGAACCAGGATAAAAATAACTGTGCAATTTATTTTTATCTGTCAAGTTTTTAAAGCTACACTTATTCAAACCCCCCCCCCCTTTCTAAGTGTTTTTCTATCCTTCAATTGGCATCAGAGCGCCGGTTCTAAGGTGCAAGCACTTAACCGTGTTTAGAAAAGATTCAGGAAGAGAAAATTGCTTCAGTAAAAGATGGTTGATGAAACTGCAAAGTCTACACCTGCATCTACATCTGGCTCTGCTGAGCAACACAACGGTAACAATGGTTATACTAGACCGCCGGTATTTGATGGTGAAAACTTTGAATACTGGAAAGATAAACTGGAAAGTTACTTTCTTGGTCTAGATGGTGATCTATGGGATCTTCTGATGGATGGTTACAAACATCCAGTAAATGCCAGTGGCGTAAAGCTGACAAGGCAAGAAATGAACGATGATCAGAAGAAGCTTTTCAGGAATCATCATAAATGCAGAACTGTTTTGCTGAATGCTATCTCTCATGCTGAGTATGAGAAGATATCTAACAGGGAAACGGCCTATGACATATATGAGTCCTTGAAAATGACTCATGAAGGAAATGCTCAAGTCAAGGAGACTAAAGCTCTCGCTTTAATCCAGAAGTATGAAGCCTTCAAGATGGAGGATGATGAAGACATTGAAAAGATGTTTTCAAGATTTCAAACTCTTACTGCTGGATTGAGAGTTCTTGACAAGGGATACACCAAGGCTGATCACGTAAAGAAGATCATCAGAAGCTTACCCAGAAGATGGGGTCCTATGGTGACTGCATTCAAGATTGCAAAGAATCTGAATGAAGTTTCTCTGGAAGAGCTTATCAGTGCCTTGAGAAGCCATGAAATAGAGCTGGACGCAAATGAGCCTCAAAAGAAAGGTAAGTCTATTGCATTAAAATCCAATATCAAGAAATGCACTAACGCTTTTCAGGCTAGAGAAGAAGATCCTGAAGAATCAGAATCTGAAGAAGAAGATGAACTGTCCTTGATCTCCAGAAGGCTAAATCAACTCTGGAAGAACAAGCAAAGGAAGTTCAGAGGCGTCAGAAGTTCAAAGAAATTTGAACGTGGAGAATCTTTTGATGACAGAAGATTTGACAAGAAGAAGGTCATGTGCTATGAATGCAATGAGCCCGGACACTTCAAGAATGAATGTCCAAAACTTCAGAAGGAAAATCCCAAGAAGAAGTTTCATAAGAAGAAAGGTCTTATGGCAACCTGGGATGAGTCAGAAGATGATTCAGACTCTGAAAATGAGCAGGCTAACTGTGCGCTGATGGCGACAGAAGATGACGGATCAGAATCTACATCAGAATCAGATTCTGAAGAGGTATTTTCTGAACTTACTAGAGATGAGTTGGTTTCCGGTCTAACAGAACTTTTGGAATTCAAGTCTCAGATTAGTCTCAAATACAAAAAGCTGAAAAAGCTATTTGAATTTGAAACAAAGAAGCTTGAGTTGGAGAATTCTGAATTAAAAGAAAAACTTTTAAAATTATCCAATAATGTTGGATCTCCTTCTGATTCAGAAAAATCCACTCCTAGTCTAAACCATATTCTGAAAGAATATGATTTAAGTTTCAGGAAGTTCTTATCTAGAAGTATTGGCAGAAGTCAGCTAGCTTCTATGATATATGCTGTGTCTGGAAACAAAAGAGTCGGCATTGGTTTTGAGGGTGAAACCCCATACAAACTTGAACCTGTTGATGAAATGAAATTCACATACAAGCCATTGTATGATCAGTTCAAGTATGGCCACTCCCATGATATTAGGCACACTTCACATGCTCAAAGTTTTCACATAACACACACCAAAAAGCATGTGACACAACCTAGGAAATATCATGAAACTCACATTAAAAATTATCATGCTGTTCCTCCTATTGCTTACAATGTTAAACCCAAGTTCAATCAGAACTTGAGAAAATCTAACAAGAAAGGACCCAAGAAGATGTGGGTACCTAAGGATAAGATTATTCCTATTGTAGATATCCTTGGCTGCAAAAAGGGCAAAGCACAACATGTCGTGGTACCTGGACTCTGGATGCTCACGACACATGACAGGAAGAAGGTCTATGTTCCAAGACCTGGTGCTTAAGTCCGGAGGAGAAGTCAAGTTTGGAGGAGATCAGAAGGGCAAGATAATTGGCTCTGGAACTATAAAGTCTGGTAACTCTCCTTCCATCTCTAATGTACTTCTTGTAGAAGGATTAACACATAACCTCTTATCTATCAGTCAATTGAGTGACAATGGTTATGATATAATCTTTAATCAAAAGTCTTGCAAGGCTGTAAATCAGAAGGATGACTCAATCCTATTTACAGGCAAGAGGAAGAACAACATTTATAAGACAGATCTGCAAGATCTTATGAGTCAGAAGGTGACTTGTCTTATGTCTGTTTCTGAAGAGCAGTGGGTCTGGCACAGAAGATTAGGTCATGCTAGTTTGAGAAAGATTTCTCAGATTAACAAACTGGATCTTGTCAGAGGACTCCCTAATCTGAAATTCAAATCAGATGCTCTTTGTGAAGCATGTCAGAAGGGCAAGTTCTCCAAACCTGCATTCAAGTCCAAGAATGTTGTTTCTACCTCAAGGCCATTAGAACTCTTGCACATTGATCTGTTTGGCCCAGTCAAAACAGCATCTGTCAGAGGGAAGAAATATGGATTAGTCATCGTAGATGATTATAGCCGCTGGACATGGGTAAAATTCTTGAAACACAAGGATGAGTCTCATTCAGTGTTCTTTGATTTCTGCATTCAGATTCAATCTGAAAAAGAGTGTAAAATCATAAAGGTCAGAAGTGATCATGGTGGTGAATTTGAGAACAGATCCTTTGAAGAATTCTTCAAAGAAAATGGTATTGCCCATGATTTCTCTTGTCCTAGAACTCCACAGCAAAATGGAGTTGTAGAACGAAAGAATAGGACTCTGCAAGAAATGGCCAGAACCATGATCAATGAAACCAATATGGCTAAGCATTTCTGGGCAGAAGCAATAAACACTGCATGCTATATTCAGAATAGAATATCTATCATACCTATTCTAAATAAGACTCCTTATGAATTGTGGAAGAATAGAAAGCCCAACATTTCATATTTCCATCCTTTTGGATGTGTATGCTTTATTCTGAACACTAAAGATCATCTTGGTAAGTTTGATTCCAAAGCACAAAAATGTTTCCTTCTTGGATATTCTGAACGCTCAAAAGGCTACAGAGTATACAATACTGAAACATTGATTGTAGAAGAATCAATCAATATCAGGTTTGATGATAAGCTTGGTTCTGAAAAACCAAAGCAGTTTGATAATTTTGCAGATTGTGATATTGATATATCAGAAGTTGTTGAGCCAAGAAGCAACGCATCAGAAGCAGAGCTTCTCAGAAGCAAAGAATCTGAAGATCAAGTATCAGCTTCTCTGGAGAATCTAAGCATTTCTGAAGAACCATCTGTCAGAAGATCATCCAAACTCATCTCTGATCATTCAGAAGATGTCATTCTTGGAAAGAAGGATGATCCAATCAGAACAAGAGCCTTCCTTAAGAACAATGCAAACTGTCAATTAGGCCTTGTATCTTTGATCGAGCCAACTTCTGTTGATCATGCTCTAGAAGATCCAGACTGGATAATTGCTATGCAAGAAGAACTGAATCAGTTTACAAGGAATGATGTTTGGGATCTTGTTCCTAGACCAGATGGATTCAATATAATCGGTACAAAATGGGTCTTCAGAAACAAGCTCAGTGAGAAAGGTGAAGTGGTAAGGAACAAAGCCAGACTCGTGGCTCAGGGTTATAGTCAGCAAGAAGGGATTGACTATACAGAAACCTTTGCACCAGTGGCCAGGTTAGAATCTATTCGTCTATTAATTTCTTTTGCCACTCAACATAACATCACTCTCTATCAAATGGATGTTAAGAGTGCCTTCTTAAATGGTTATATAGATGAAGAAGTTTATGTCCATCAACCTCCTGGTTTTGAAGACTCTATGTCTCCTAATCATGTTTTTAAACTAAAGAAATCGTTGTATGGATTGAAACAAGCTCCCAGAGCTTGGTATGAACGCTTAAGTTCTTTCCTTCTGGATAATGGTTTCACTAGAGGAAAAGTGGACACTACTCTCTTTTGTAAAACCTTTAAAAGGGATATTTTAATTTGTCAAATATATGTAGATGATATTATTTTTGGAACATCTAATGCTACACTTGGAAAGGAGTTTGCTGAGTCTATGCAGGCTGAGTTTGAAATGAGCATGATGGGAGAACTCAAGTATTTCCTTGGAATACAAATAAATCAAACATCAGAAGGAACGTATGTTCACCAAACCAAGTATGTGAAGGAACTTCTGAAGAAGTTTAATCTTCTAGACTGCAAAGAAGCCAAAACTCCTATGCATCCAACATGCATCCTAGGTAAGGATGAGGTAAGTAAGAAGGTAGATCAGAAGTTATACAGAGGTATGATTGGATCTCTTCTATATTTGACTGCTTCTAGACCTGATATTTTGTTCAGTGTTTACTTGTGTGCTAGATTCCAATCAGATCCTAGAGAATCTCATTTAACTGCTGTTAAGAGAATTCTAAGGTATCTGAAAGGTACTACTAATGTTGGCTTAGTTTACAGAAAATCTAAAGAATACAACTTAGTAGGATTCTGCGATGCTGACTATGCTGGAGACAGAATTGAAAGAAAGAGTACTTCAGGAAGTTGCCAATTTCTTGGAAGTCATTTGATCTCCTGGTATAGCAAGAAGCAAGCAACTATTGCTCTATCAACAACAGAAGCAGAATATGTCGCTGCTGCTGGTTGCAGTACACAGATGCTCTGGATGAAGAGTCAGTTAGAAGATTATCAGATATATGAGAGTTACATTCCTATGTTCTGTGATAATACTTCTGCTATATGTTTATCTAAGAATCCTATTCTTCATTCAAAGGCTAAACATATTGAGATTAAACATCATTTCATAAGGGACTATGTTCAGAAGGGTGTTTTATCTTTAAACTTTGTGGATACAGACCATCAATGGGCTGATATCTTTACAAAACCCCTGGCTGAAGATAGGTTTAAGTTCATTCTGAAGAACATCAGTATGGGTTTATGCCCAGAATGAGAAGATGAGAAGTTCTTACGTATGAGTATCTTCTGAAATGAATGTGGATTTTTTTTTTTAATCAGAAGTTCTGATTGAAATCTTTTAGAAATTATGATTCGGTTATTACTAACGTTTCATTGTCTAAGTTGATTCAGAACCTCTTTTAAAGCAAAACAGCTGTAACGTTTTATCTCGGGATGGTAAACCTGTCGTTACTATTCATGGATAAGCGCGCGTGCAGTTGAAGGGACGCCGACCATAGGTAACTGTGCTAGTCACCTCATTTGTCTTTATTATCTCTCCTCATGTCACGTAACATTAAATGCTATCCATCATTTGTTTCACTTTATTTTCTTTTAAATACTCTTCAAACGCTTCTCCTTCCCTCTTATATTTGCTCTATTACACTCTGTCTTTGTTTTCCTTCTCTATCTTTTTGCATTCATATCAAACCCTAGCTGTTCATTATCTGCAAATCCATCATGAACTCTTCATCAAGCCCAGGAAACCATGAAAATGATCAAAACAAAAAGAGAAAAGCTGTTGAAACATCTCCTTCCAAACCCAAAAAGATAAAGATCACCTATGACCCTCTCAAGGTGAATCCATTCGAAGCAATGTTATCTGGAAACTATTCTAGACGTGTGTTTCAACCCCCTGGTGAAAGCCCTCCATCATCTCCATCTTCTTCCTCATCTTGTTTCCTTCAAGACTCAACTTCCTCCTCATCTAACCTTTCCTCTCCCTCAACCCATTCCAAAGAAATCTCTTCATTTTCACCTGCTGAGAATGTTGTCTCTGATAAAGATTGTGGAAGATCTGCATCAGAACCAAGTCTCCCTGACCCCTCGCCTGGAAGCCCAAGAAGCAGTCAATGATGCGTTTCACTCCTTCATGGCATGCTGGCACAGATTTTGTCTTAGCTAGGGTCTTAGGCTTTGGTCTTAGTAGTTTTTCTTTCCTTGTTGCATCTGCTTGTTAAACATCTTCTCATGTAATATCTTTTGATTATCAATGAAAAGTTTCTTTGTTTTTACATTCCAGTGATTTTATTTGTCGTTTTATTCATCTGAATCTTTTGAAATATTCTTTTTGATGTTATGACAAAAAGGGGGAGAAGATAAATGATAAATGATTTGATTAATCTATCAGTTGCTGGGTAAAGCTCCCACACATTTTCTAACAAGAACTGCAAGTTCTATATGGTTTAAGTGTTTTGCAGGTATAAAGAAGTGAAGAGAATCTTCAAAGCAAACACAAGAAGCAAAACCATAAGAAGTGTTATTCTGTAAAAAGAATAAGCTCATGGAAACTGAAGCAAGCTGAGTGCTGTCAAGCTTCAGAAATCAGAAGCAAGAAAGAAGAATGAATCAGAAGCACTGATAATAGAATTTGATCCATATTTGTCTATTTGCTCTGACAAAATTCTATTTGCTCTGATACATTATTTTAGCCTATATGGCTCTGATACATATAATGTGTTCGAATATACATTTTATGTTCTGACTCGTTCATGCTGACTTTTGTCGTTTAGTTTTTGTTCTGTAACATTTCAGGATGTAGAGATGCTCTGATGATGCTCTGGTACATTCAACAATGTTCTGATACAAATCTAGCATGAAGTGATGTTGGTAGAAATTCAAGCTCTGAAGCTATCCGAGGGAAGCAGAAATCAGAAGCTATGAATGTTCGAAAGATCCAGAAAACTCAAGTTCTGAAGTTGTCCTAAATGGAAGCAGAAATCAGAAGCTGTGAATGTTCTGAAGATCAAAGAAATTCAAGTTCTGAAGCTGTCCTAGATGGAAGCAGAAGTCAGAAGCTGTGAATGTTCAGAAGATCAAAGAAATTCAAGTTCTGAAGCTGTCCTAGATGGAAGCAGGAATCAGAAGCTGTGAGTGTTCTAGGGATCTAAAGAAATTCTAGTTCTGAAGCTGTCCAATGGAAGCAGAAGTCAGAAGCTATGAATTCTCTGAAGACAGAAGCTTATGTGATCGTCTCTACCGAAATAATCAGGGAAGTCTTTTATTAAAGTTCTTCGAGTATTTATTTCAGGGGGAGATTATTTATCTCAGGGGGAGTTTGTTAATCTCAGGGGGAGACATATTCATATGCTTATGCTATAGCTGTGTAATTTGTCTTTTGCCGTCTGCTCTTTCTGATCGCAAATTCATATCATTTATATATGTTTTTGTCATCATCAAAAAGGGGGAGATTGTTAGAACAAGATTTGTTCTGATCAATTATCTTAGTTTTGATGATAACAATAATATGAATTTTGCTTAAGATAATATGGTACTCTAATCCAATGCAATTTCCCTTTCAGGAAATATATAAAGAGTATGCATAATTCAGCGCTCAGAAGCTTTGTCTCAAAGGGTTCAGCATGCAACATCAGAACATGGTCTGGCAAGACATCAGAAGATGGTCGAAGCAGAATCAGAACATGGGTCTATGGAAGCATCAGAAGAACATGAGATCAGAAGCATTGAAGTTCTGATGGTATCACGCTCAGAAGCACTTCAAGGTCAGAAGATCAGAAGATGCTTTGCACCAAGCTGTTTGACTCTGATGATATTCAAACGTTGTATTCACAAACATCAGATCAGAAGGAAGTACAAGTGGCAAGCTACGCTGACTGACAAAAGGAACGTTAAAAGCTACTATAGGCAACGTCAGTAGACACAGCGTGAACAAGGCTCGAGGTAGTTGACAAAAGCGTATAACATTAAATGCGATGCTGTACGGAACACGCAAAGCATTAAATGCACTCAACGGTCATCTTCTCCAACGCCTATAAATATGAAGTTCTGATGAGAAGCAAGGTTAATGATTCTAACGATTCTGAACAAAAACAACTCATATTAACTTGCTGAAACTCTGTTCTACTCAAAGCTCAGAATCTTCATCTTCATCAAAGCTCACTACATTGCTGTTGTAATATATTAGTGA
Organism: Vicia villosa; assembly: GCF_029867415.1. NCBI lineage: Eukaryota > Viridiplantae > Streptophyta > Magnoliopsida > Fabales > Fabaceae > Vicia > Vicia villosa. The sequence continues at coordinate 527,874 of NW_026705088.1, read as the reverse complement.
GATTAAGCTTAAACGTTAAGAGAAATATCACAGTTTGTGATTATAGCTTTTAAGAAGCAATTGTAATACTCTTAGAATTGATTACATTAAGTTGTAAGGAACTAGAGTGATCGTGTGGATCAGAATACTCTAGGAAGTCTTAGAGGTTATCTAAGCAGGTTGTAACTAGAGTGATCGTGTGGATCAGAATACTCTAGAAAGTCTTAGAGGGTATCTAAGCAGTTGTTCCTGGAGTGATCAGTGTGTGATCAGAAGACTCTGGAAGACTTAGTTGCTGACTAAGTGGAGAACCATTGTAATCCGTGCGATTAGTGGATTAAATCCTCAGTTGAGGTAAATCATCTCTGCGGGGGTGGACTGGAGTAGTTTAGTTAACAACGAACCAGGATAAAAATAACTGTGCAATTTATTTTTATCTGTCAAGTTTTTAAAGCTACACTTATTCAAACCCCCCCCTTTCTAAGTGTTTTTTTATCCTTCAGAATAACCATCGAACATACTTAGAAATTCGAAAGATGTGGCTGAATCGACTAACATTTCTGCCACGAGCATCGGATATTCATCCTTAGGTGTTGCATTATTCAGATCTTTAAAATCTATACTGACTCGAAGAGTCCCATTTTTTATCACATGTACAATGTTAGCTAACCACTCAACATACCTGGCAGTTCGAATGAATTTACTATTTAGCAGCCTTTCGATCTCTTGCTTGATTTTCAACATTACTTTTAGGGCGAACCTTTGAGGTTTTTAATTTTCTGGCTTTTTCCCTGAACGAATTGGTAGTTGCAATTCCACCATGCTTCGAACTAGGCCAGGCATTTCATTGTAGTCCAAAGAAAAACAGTCTTTGTATTCTTTCTGCAATTTGACCAGTTTCAATTTCATGTCTGGTTCGAGTTTTGCACTTATATAAGTTGTTCTTTTGATTTCCCCATCACCTAGTTCTATCTCTTTGAGTGGATCTTGAGCCTGCATCTCTTAGTAGAATTTAATGGGTCTTTCTCAAACTCCAAAGGCTCATCATCGTAAATACAGTCGAGCCTGCGACTTTCTAAAGTTGTTCTCTAGCCAAAATGACCATCTTCCTTATTGTCGATCAGGGCTTCCAACACCATATTTTGCAATTTCTCGGCTTCTAGAGCCGATTTCATTCTATTTTCAGCCATATGGGGTAGGATTTCAGCATTTGACTTTCACAATTTCTAAAACAATGATTTGGGAATCAAGTTCACTAGTGCCCCTTCATCTACAAAAACCTTGTTCATCGCTACATCGTACACCTTTGCCCTTATGAATAATGGCTTTAGATGACACATCATTGTTGGGATATGTCTTTCGAAGATGGCTTTTCGCTCTACGACTACACCATTACTCATGACATTATAATATATAGGCTTTTCGTTAGATGCTTCGTGTTTGCACAAAGTAATCATCAACCTCTGATACTTCTGACACACGATGATATTCCGCTGGTAGTACACACATAATGCCACAATCGATAACCAAATCGTCTTTAGACCCGATATCAAAGTTATCCTCTACCAATTCATCTTCTGAAAGAGGATCATACTCAGGGTCTCCTTCTTCAAGGTGAGGGATGTATTCAGGATTTCCCTCTTCAAGCTAAGGGGTATTTTTAGGGGCTTCAATCGATTTAGACTTGTCCTTTCCCAAATTTACCACTCTTATAAATAGCCTATGATTGGCTATTTTCTTTTCTTCCTCATTCAACTTCCTTGAGTGCGGTTTTTTTGTCTTTAGTGGTTTCGACATACTTTTGCTGTGTCGTCGAGGCTTTCCCCTCAACCTTCTTTTTTCTCTGATGACGTCTCTATTGCGTTTTAGTCATTGGATTTTTTCCCTTATAATTTGGAGACACATAAGGATATTATGTATAATCTTGATTATATATAATTTATTCAATATATATTTTTAGAAATTGAAGAAAAAATTGTAAAATTAAAAAATGGGACCAAAATCTATAGAATATCTAAAAAAGGGTCTAAACTGCAATTTGTCAGATTGATCTTCTACCCGATTAAACACTATTCCAATTTCGAAAATAAATACGGAGAATCTACTAGCAACATAGTAGTGATTTGTGAGCACATCAGTGAAAGAAGTGTGAAAGAAATAAAGAACCAGAGAAGCGAACCAGAATCGCAAAGATGGGTGCACGTACGGAAAACATTCCTCCATTCATCACCGCTCAACTCAGCCACCTCCTCTCTCATTCCCGCCTCCCCCTCAAGGCAACAACCACCGCTCTTTCTTCCATTCTTTCTTTCCATAATTTCCATTTCCATTTCTAAATCACTCACATTTAGGGTTTTTTCTTTCTTTCTTTCTTTCTTTCTCAGGTTGATCAAATGTGGTCTAGCGACAAATACAATTTCGGACTCATCGATCGCTTCACGCTCGTCATTCCGTATTGCTTAGACTTCATCAAATGTATGTATCATTTCTTTCGAATTCATTGTTTCATTTTCGTCAATATGAACTTAGGGTTTTGTGATTTTTGTTTGTTTTAGGGGATGTTATATACGATGCTGAATCTCCTACTACTCCACCTGATGTCATTTTCGGTCCGGAAGATGAACATTTTCATCCCTTTCATATGGCAAACTCTCTTGAGCCTGATGATAACATCAATTCTTTGTTGTCCGATTGGAATTACAAAGACCCAACGCGTCTCTTGGCTCTTATTCAATTCTTGCGGTAATTTCACTTTTTTGTGATTTCACCTTGTTTGCATTAACATAATAATTAAGTAATAGCAGAAGCACTGATTTTGTATAACAAAAGATGAATTAAGGGTCTATTTACATGCTATTAGATAAGCTCAAATAACCAAATCAGTACGGGCCTTTTTGTAGTTTGGATGAATGGATATATACACATGGTGATGGTGATTTTGTTTGGCTGTTTTGGTAGGGATCAATATGTGCTGTATCAAATGAAGCGTGTCGGAGAAGTTAATGATGATAGGTTGAAATTTGAAGTCAGCACTATTGTTTCCAGGGAGGTAAGTCATTTTTAATATTTGTATTCAACTTTCAACTCATTGCTTTACTATGTCTACTGCCGGTGTTAACTTGGGAGAAATTGGTTAACTAGTGTTAAGTTTCATTGAAGAAATGAAAAAGTGTTTGAGCAAGAAACTAGTTAATGGGAGTTTGACATGTTCCCGCGTCTGATAGTTGTGTTATATATATTAATTATAACTTGTGTATGAACATACACGAATTTGAAAAAAAACCAAAAGCTAGTGTAAAATTTAATATAAGAAAGGAAAAAGCATTGAAAATCCAATTTGACTGTGGGTTAGCATGTGAAGTCTGTGCCCTTCCTCCTCTGGGTGTGGATTGGAAAGCACATGTTTGAATTTTGGATCTAACTTTATTTAGTGGGTAGTGTTTATTTAGCCTTTAACTTAATTTAAAACATTTGCTGCAGGGACTAGAAATGCATATGAGTTGTTCTGCTACTGACAAGGTATTTCTTCTGAAATAAAAGTGCTACTATTTCTATGATCTACTCATCGATGGTCGAGCAAATTGATGTAACCTTTGAACAATATTCTTGACTTCTTTGATGTTACATTTTAATTTAGTTAGGGTTAGGGGAGGTTAAGTTTGCGGTGCCCCTACTGGACATGAACATAAACAAGATGGTGTCTGGCTCTCCCTGGAGGCTATTGCAGAAGATATACTTGCAAGTTGATTTCTTTTCTCTTTAAGATTCTTTTGAATTTTTCACTTGCTTTCAAACAAACTATTTATGATATTTTAAACCTAGGTTGTATATCCTGTTGGGAGAAAACATATTTCTCCTCGCCTGAAGTTAGTATCTTCTCCTGACTTGAAAGCCCTATATTCCATCGATGATGTCAAGCTGCCTCATTGGGTGGATGGGATGTAAGCTTTTCAATTTTTGGTTATATTCTCTTTGTCCCAAATCAACTCATATACAAGGTTGAGATAATTTTTAAGGGTGTGTCTGCTTTTGTTGTTGTTCTCTTACAAAAGGTGCTTGGCAGAATATCTTCCAAATCTAGAAGAATATCTTGGGAAACAGGTTAGCTGGAATTATCTTTACTGTGCTGTCTATTAATTTAATATGCACTCTTTAGTGCTTCAAAAACATTATTGTTTTTTGTTTGAATTAATATAAATATACTCTGAACATAGGTCCTTGAGGCTGTTTCATTAATTGATGTTAGAAGGCACTTCATTGAAGCGTTGGCCGGTTGGTTAGGAAGGCCAGTTGAAGCCGATCCTGTATTTTCCCTTGACTGACACTTATTTTCAAATTGATACAATTGCTTTGTTTTCATTTTAATTGCTAATTTATGATTTATCTGTCCAGATCTTTTGTAGAAAGGCAACTTTTCTGGCTGCTTCTGGAGTTTTTGCATTTCTGGTAATTTATCACACTCATTGCTTGATACATGATTTCTGTGCATTTATTGTGACATATGCTTGCTTTTGGAAGTCAATTTTAATGTTTTCTCCATGAATGATGGAGCTTACCATATAATTTGTGGTAAGTTCTGTCAGTTAAAGACATAGGTAATATGTGACTATGGTAAGGCAGCCCTTTTCTGTTGATGTTGAAAATATGCTTAGGATTTTTGCAACTATGCTATCCGTTCCAAGATAATTGACTTAGTTGAACAATTTCATATTTTAAACAAAGTGTATAATTGACTTACTCCACCGCATAACTTTCAGAATATACTTAATCTTGCCATTTATTTTCTTATTTCTCCTAGAGTACCCAAACCATATTAATTGTTTTGGCTTTTTGAGGATCTGATGATGTCTTGGACTGTCAATGTTGGAACCAGTCAGTGTAGTCAAGATTGAGTGCTGGATCGTAAGGTCGTAAGTTCTCACGTGCCATGACTGCCAAAGCGTGCTACGGTCACCGCAAGATTGATTCTGTTGCCGGTATTGTCAAGATCGTAAAAAAAAGTGCCATACTAAGATCTTGTGCTTGACCGGCCGATCCTAGTTTTACGATCTTTCACCGACCGGCCGATACTACTTAAGATCTTGTGCTTGCCTACATTGGTTGGAACTGCAATCAAATACTTGTTTTAGGGAGAAGTACTAGAGTGCTAGGATAATAGTAATTAATAATTGTTGAAAGTACTCTACAATTTCAGTGTATGTTTATTCCGATGATAAAGTGTACCTTTTACAGAAGAGATTACATTAAAGCACTCAACAAATTAAGCATGATTTTAGGAAATATAATAAAATGCAATAAATATGAAAATAAATAGTAGTATCTAGGATAATTATTAGTAAATATTTCAACAACCCCCTTCGAGTTTGCATTGACATAAATCATGCACAACTTACTAATAAAATGCTCAAAACTTATTCTTGCTAGGAGTATTATAGACATAGTTATCACATTCATATATTACCTGTGAAATTAGAGGCTGGCCTACTTGTAGGACATTGAAACTAGTTCAATTTTTATGGCTGGATGCTTAGAAATCAGAATTCATTAATCCATTCATCCAACCCCCATTTCTGGTTTGTAAATAGAAACATGTTGCTCAGTCTTTGATTCCTAGTAATGCCATGAAAATTCACTAGGGAAAAAAGAAGGATATAGATAGTCTGTCTGTTCGAAATTACACTTAACTCTTTGCTTTCCGATACACACTACCTATGAGTTTCTTTCATCGATGCTAAATTGTATAACTGTAATCAATGTTTCTGGGTTGGTCTTCCATATGAATTGCAGTGTTATAATTATATATTTGAATTTAGTCTTCCAAGTAGTTTTTTGTTCTAACTTCTAAGGCTGACACTGATATGTTGTATAATTGTATGGATATTTTTCTTCATTTCATAGCTTCTACTAATTGTCTGATCCCTGCACTTGACCAAAGTTCTGATAATTTTGTTTACTTAGGTACACATCCTAATTCCATCTCAGTTTCCAAAGCAACAGCCAGCTATTATTCTTCAAAGTTCACAGGTTTTATTTGCTTCCACTTTCTCTCAAATATTTGTGCAAAAATTTTAGATTGAGCATTATTTACTGTATAGAAATATAAGCAGCAAATAAATAAGCTCTTTATAGTGGAATTTTGATAGGAACTCAAGAAGTTGATATGGAATATAGGTGTTTATTTACTGAAATTTATGGAATATGATGGTTACAAAGAAATAAACCAGAACTATTGATTGTAACCATCATATTCTGTAAATAGAGGGCTACTGAAATTTATGGAATAAAGATCGTAACCAACATCCATGTCGTGTAACCAACTTGTTCCTGCTCCCCCTCTTCCTAGAATAAACCTTCCAAATAATGGGCCTAGGTGAAACCACCCCAATATCAATATTGGGCTTAGCAGTATTGGACATGGGGGTTCTATCAAATTTACTGATTTTGTTGCAAAAAGCCAATTGTATAGGGCTGAATTCTTTCAATCACTTAGTTAGTGTAAGTACGTTTTGTGAAGTGATTGTCTAGTTTAGTTTTTATATTATAGTCTTTTGTTGTTAGTGACAGCGATGAAGAGATTGATACTCTTTAGATTTCTGTACTCGGAGATAGGTGTTGTACTTTAAATCACTAACATGTTAATGTTGTTTGTAAGATAGGTGATTATTCTTCTCTTCTCAAAAATTGCTTTGTTACTTAGGATAGTCTTTGAAGCATGTTTGTGGAAACAAATGTAAATATTTGTTTATTATGATGTACATGCTAGTTATTATCTTGCTGTTCTATAGCTGACCATATAGTCAGACTATTGGGTCCTAGTACATCTTTAGCTATCCTCCATCATATTGGGATTTGGGAGGTTATGCATTTTGAGTTTGACATTAGATCCTTTTTTAAGCTATAATCTATGCTATCAACTTAGATTGAAGTTATTTCCTATATTGTTACCAGTGAGGTTCTTCATGTTATTTTGTAGCATTTTAATTCACAAATGGCACCTATGAAGTCGCGTTCTATATCTGATTACCCATGGAGTCCAAGATGGGAACCATCCCTGATGGCTGAACGAACTAGGTGAGTGTTTTGTATCAGTTGCTTGATTTTTACCATTATTTTTAATCTTGTATTTCCTTGTTCCAATATTGTTGAGCTTAACTAATATAAATTGTTTCTGTAGTGACTTTCTGGCAGAGGAGGCCTTGAATTTCAAGAGGCAATGCAGCGAGGGTCAAGTTCAACTGTAACATGGCTGCTGGCTATAGTCTGTAAATTTGGTCATCACAAAATTTCATGTTGGTCTCTTCCCTTAAATCCAACTGTTTTCTTGGGAGCTAAATCAATTTCCATTGTGTATTCATGCAATTCTCGGAATTTTTGTATCATATCGTGGCTGTTCTTTAACCAAAAATAACCATGTACATAAAAGTAGGTGTTGTTGTATTATCAAAAAGATATTCAACTTTGCTAAGAGTTTGAGACCTCGTGGTAGGAACATGTCATGTTTGAGCTTTATTGTAAAGAATTGGTGAGTAGCGTTTCTTACTGATGCCTACCGAGTTGACTATTTTTTTTGTTCTACTAAAACTCAGACATATTTTTGTTCCAAATCTTTAATCTTTCTAAAATAATGGTGGATTACAAGTGGAAAGTTGGGACATACTTTGGTAGGATCTTAAAAGTTAAATAAAAATGAGACCAAGAGGATTAAAATGATTTGCAAATAAGGATGTTCATGGAAGACTTGTTGTGCAAAGATAGTTATGTTTCTTACTTTAAACTGGCTAAGTAATAAAATATACTTTCCATATTAATTTATAAGTAAAAGTTAATAGTTTCACACTTATTACAAAAATTTAGTTTTTGTATTTTTTAAATAACCAGAAATCAGAACATTCAAATATTACTGATAAACAAAATCAGTAAATCGAATTAAAATAGTGCAAAACAAATCTTATGGTTTTTGTAGATCTCACATAATGTAAATCGAAAAAATCATTGAGAAAGGAGAGACAGAGAGATGAAGAAAGTAAAGCACAAGTTTGATTGTAGTGAGAACCTATCAGGCTATGTGAACAGAAATAACATATGAACTATGTGAACAGAAATAACATATGAAATGACATTTGTTGCTTCAAACTGACATGAGGTGTAACGTAATAGTTATGTTTGATGATTTAAAAAAAAAAAAAAAATTCCAAAACACAAGTTAATAAATAGAAATATTTTTTTGAAATACGTGTCGAAACTTTAAATATGACTTTATTATATTTTTATATTAAATTTTTTTAATGATAGTATCCTTAACATGAACCTTTAAAAAAATATGAAGTAAATGAAACATAGGATAAGTAATAAGGGTGGCAAAACGGGTCAGGTCTGCTGGATCGGCCCGTTTAACTCGCCATTTTTGACGGGCTGGACTGAAGTTTTTGACTCGATATCTTAAGTTGGCCCGCTCTGTTTAGCCTGCTTTAAAAAGTGGGCCGAGGCGGGACAAAGCAGATTTTTTCCGCGGGCTTTTTATTAAATTTTGTTTAACTTTTTACTTATAATTAAAAAAACTTTAACTATAAATACAACACTCTTCTCTTAAGATTATGTTGATTGAATCGTATTCTAAATTATTCTACAGAGAAATTAAATTATAATTGTAACGTTTTTTTTAATAATTTACTAGTACATGTGTTGATTGGAAATTTTTTAAATAAAAGAACAATAGTATGACATGCAAAATTATTAAGTTGTCAATACAATATCTCACATGTTTTCTTTAGAGATAGATACTGATTTTAATAAAAGAAAGGAGTTGATTAGTGTAAACTAGTGATAAATTTATGATATACAGCTATTAAGAAATAAGTCAATATAAGAGTCTATATGAAGAAAACGGTGACAAAACATTGTTTGTCTTGTGTAAATTCTTAATTTTTTTTTGTGTAAATTCTTAATTAGGTTCTTTTAGTAATTATTTTTTAAATAGGACTAGGATGATATGTATTGTTTATTTATTTGGATATGTTTTTTTTATGGTGCTTGAGTTTATTTCATTAGTCTTTATTTATTTTAAATTTTGAAATGTTTGGACTTAAGACATGTTATAGTTCTATTATGCGTTGTTAAAAAATATATTTTGTCGACCTCTTTGGTAATAATTAAAAAAAATTGTAACTTATGTAGTAAATCAAATTGTAAATTGAAAAAATAAAAAATTGGCGGGCCGGCACGCCAACCCGCTAACTCATTACTAAACGGGACATGCTAGACTTTTGAGCTCGAACGTCTAAGTTGGTCTGCCCCGTCCCGCCCCACTTTTGGACTGACTTAAACGGGGCGGGTCGTCCGCTTTGCCTTCCCAACTGATAAGAGTTATGTTTTCAAATTGTGGGGTGATGATTTAAAAAATATGAAGTAAATGAAACATTGTGTACGAAATACTAGTAAAAGATCGGTGCGTTCGTACGAGTCGCGCAAAGTTCACATAAATATTAAATAAATATTATATAGTTATAGTTAAAAAATATATAAAAATATATAAATAAATTAAGAAAAAAATGTTTTAATGATGATTGTCACATAAATATTAATTTATTAAGGTGTAGTAATTGTCAGAATATACATAGAAATTATGTTGAAAAATATATGAGTATATGGTCTAGTACACTTCACACACATATAAAATCGATTATTTACTCATGCGTTGACACACATATATATATATATATATATATATATATATATATATATATATATATATATATATATATATATATATATATATATATATATATATATATATATATATATATATATATATATATATATATATATATATATATATTAAGTAAGTAGTGTTGATCCGTGAAAAATGTATATTTTAGTAGAAAAATATAGGAAATAGTTAAATAGTCATCTATCTGTGCGTTCGTACGAGCCACACAATGTCGTTATAAATAGTAAATAAATATAATATAATAATTTTTAAAATATATATAAAATATAAAAAGAATAACAAATTTGTCAAATTATAATAGCTGGTAGGATATACATAAAAAAATTTATGTTGAAAAATATATGAATATATAATGTATGTAGCACACTTCACACATACATATATAAAATCAATTATATACCCGTGCGTTTACATGGATCGCACAATATCCTTATAAATCGTAAATAAATATGGTATATCGATGGTGGATATATATATATATATATATATATATATATATATATATATATATATATATATATATATATATATATATATATATATATATAACATAAAATTAAGTAGTGTCGACCAGTCGAAAATATATATTTTAGTAAAAAAATAAAAGAAATAATTAAGTGGTTATTTACCTGTGCGTTCGTAAATAAATATTCCCTCTGTCCCAAATTATAAGAGAAAAAAACAAAATGATGTTTATTAAGAAAATTAAAAACAAAATCATTTGACTTATGATTTTCTTGAAATAAAGTGCTTTGGATGACGTAAAAAAAATTCTAATTGGTTGTTGGTTATAAAAATGAAATATGATTTTTCTCTTATACCGATGGTTAAAAATGTATATAAATATAAAAAGAATAATAAATTTGTACTTTTATAAATTTTTTGAATATTCGCCTATCATAATAATTGTTTCATATTTTTTATAAGAATAAATATTTGTATAATTTTTTATTTTATTATAAATATTAACATTTTATCATAAAAAACTAATATTTTTTAAGTTAATTTCATTTTTTCTTGTATCAAAATAGAAGTGTGGTTTGGTTGAAAGGATCCCAACTTGTTAATAAATACAAATATATTTTTAGTAATTTACAAAAAAAAACAAAAATGAATTAAAAGAGAAAATTTGATAAAATTGTTCGGAGGAAGATAAACCCCAGTTATTACAATAATCAGAGACAAGAGAACCACAACCCAAAATCGAAGCAGACAATGGAGTTGCACACAGCGATTCCACCGTCGCGTTGTTCACTTCCACCATCTTTCTTCCACTCTCCGCCACCTCCTTCAACCCATTCTTCACCAACCAAAACCTCACTCCCCTTTTCGCGCTTCAACTTCTTCACCAAACTTCAAACACCAACAAGTAAGTAACTTCTCAATCACCACTATCTAGGGTTTCAACATCAATTTTTCATATCATCATGCAATGTTTTTATTGTTTATGAAGGAGGAAGAGGCTTACGACCCTGTAACTATGTTGCTTCACAAGAAGATAATTCAAATGATGTGTTGGATGGTAACGGAATGATTCCTGTGTGTGATAAACTCATTGGTGTTTTCTTGGTTGATAAACCTACTCCAACTGATTGGAGAAGGTTGTTAGCTTTCAGTAGAGAATGGAACAATATTATGCCTCATTTCTTTGCACGATGTCATGATAAAGCAGTTTCTGAAACCAATCCTGCTATGAAGGAGAAACTTCTCCGTCTCGCAAGGAAGCTCAAAGAGGTTTTGTTTTGTTTTTTTTAGGTTTTATGCTACTAGATATTGTGAATTTGTTGTTGTTATTGTTATTATGGATTCAATTTTGTTGTAGGAGGTTTTTGCTTAAAATATGTTTAGGGTTCTTCACTTGAAAAGTTCTTATCAATGCTAGATTGCAGAGAATAACAGTTTGTTGAAATTTTGCTGCACTGAAATGTTGCTATAGCAGTTAATTGGAGTAAATAGTGTATCGCGAAACAATAGTGATTTGTTCAAAATCTGCTACGTTACTTATAGCTGCTATTTGACTTGACAACTCTGGTTCATAAGAGTTTATACATGTTGTTTATCAAGAAGTTAAATGAAAAAGGTTTTTGAAAATTTTGAGATACATAAGCTTATTTCAATGTATGTTATGTTAGAAGTTTTTTTGTTTAAGACATTTGTAATTATTGTCGAATTCTTTATCCAAATTGAAACTTGATTAATATGATGCTTGATGTGATATGTTAATTGGAATGTAAGAAACAGGAATATGGTATAGTCATGATAAATGTTTGTTGTGAACTGCTAAACTGCAGATTAATGAGGACGTGCAGAGACACAATGATCTTCTGGATGTAATCAGAAAGGATCTGTCTGAAATTAGCAATATCGTCTCCAAGCGCAGGAAGGATTTTACTAATGAATTCTTTGAGCATCTTTACGCGGTGACTGAATCTTATCGCGATGATGCAGAAAAGCAAAATGGTGTGATTTATTTTTTCATGCTTTTAGTTACCTAGATCAATATTTAATGTTTGGGATAACTTATTGAGTATGGTGTGTAATATCACACTTAATTGCATTTTCTTGAGTGGCTGATCGTGAACTACATTCATTCAGTTCAGAATTTTTGGCATTTCTTTCTTTCTAGGAGTATAACTAGACAATGGTGCTTTTTTAAGGTTGAACATCAAATTTATGAAATGTATGGAACTTAAAATATTTATTTTGTAGAAACAAAATACCTGAAATTGAAGCTTAGTTCAAATATAACTATAATTAGGAGAATTTTTGGATGTTGTCTTGGTTAGGTTGGATCTGGTTAGAGTTCTGATTGTTATCTTTACTTACAATACATATACAACCAATATCATCTGATGGATGTCTTATATTAAGAATTGTGTTTAATTGGTTAATTCAAGTTTGTATATTTGATTAATTTGGCATTTTAAAAGCTAAAATGCTTTTTGTTTTGTGTGAGAAGAACTGGCAATGCTTGGGGAGACATGCTTGGCTGCTGTACAAGCCTATGATAATGCAACAGAAAGCATTGAACAGATAAATGCTGCACAGCTGAAATTCCAAGATATTATCAATTCTCCCTCACTTGATGCTGCCTGTAGGAAGATAGACAGTTTGGCTGAAAAAAAAAAACTTGATACGACATTGGTATTAATGATCACCAAGGCTTGGGCTGCTGCCAAAGATTCAAACATGACGAAAGATGAGGTAAAGTTGATGGTCACCTCTGAACTTTCCTTTAAAAATTACATGAGCTGCTCCAATTTAGTTTCATGAATATGGAGGATAAGGAATTTTGAATTGTTGTTGAATTAGTTTCTTTAGAGTGCAATGTACAGTATGGAGGAAGAACCTAGTAGATAAGGTAGATAGCTTGTTGGTTTTACTTTTATTTTTCAACCAAAAAGAAATTCAGTATCTCGTACAGTACAGTCATCTCCTCTTACTACAGTGGTGTGACATCAATACTATTGGACACTTAGCCTATGTTTGGTATTAGTCCAAAGCCACGGTCACACCGTACGTTTGCCAAAAGCTAACATTTGTTGCTTCGAGAAAACACGGTGAGTATAACATTAAACGCACGGTAGCGGTCACATACTTAGTTTCCAAACACACACTTAGGCATGTTCTAGAAGTGGGGTCATGCGGGAGATAATGAGTTAGTTAATGAGGTTTCAGACGAGGTCGTGTGGTTTTGCTGGAGGAAGGGTATTTATGTATGGATAGGCTGGTGTGTTAGGGTATTAACTATTTAGGATTATTGTTAGTGAGTTAGTTTGGAGAGATTTACTCCATTTTTATACTTAATACAGATAAATTTTCCATTACTCACAGGTTTTACCAGACATAATACACGGCAGTGTGCTTCCTTATCTATAATATATATATATTTTATTCTGTACCTGATTTATTTTAATGGAGGAGGTGAGGGAGTTTGCATATTTGGTGAATATAAGAAGCAAACAAGCCATACTACTATGTTTACACAAAAAGTCGAGGGAGTGTGGGTTGATATGAATCCACTACTCTTTTTCACACAAAAATCTACTACTCACAAGCTATAGTTGTTAAATTCTTTCATATGATGTAGGATGCTTTGAAATAATTCACTAGTCACAACACATGTGATATCATTTAAAAATATGAGGATCTTGTTGATTGAATATAATAATGGGATGTCCAATTTGACCTTGTCTGTTAAACAAATCTACTCATTCTATATTCTACTTGGCTAGATATTATACCGTAAATTTGTATGCATTATATATCACTTGCTATTTCCTATTTAACTTGTAAAGTAAAACATATATTTTTAGGTAAAAGACATCCTCTATCATTTATACAAGACTTCAGTGGCAAATCTTCAGAGACTGGTTCCGAAAGAGATTCGGATAGTTAAGTATATTATTCAAATTGAGGACCCCAAGGAGCAATTGTCCGTCCTTAATGATGCTTTTACACCTGGAGAAGAACTTGAAGGAAACAATGTGGATAGTTTGTACACGTACGTCAACATGTATTACATATCAGAATACAAATTCTCTTGAAATAGAATTCAGTTGTGATAAAAACTTCTTTATATATTTTTTCAGGACACCAGAGAAACTTCACACTTGGATAAAGACTGTGGTGGATGCTTATCATTTGAGCAAAGAAGGTACACTCATTAGGGAAGCAAGGGATCTGATGAGTCCTGAGATCATCGAAAAATTGGAGAAATTGATGAAGGTTGTGGAAAGGAACTTCATGTGAATACGAGGGTAGAAACATACTAAGATGGTTTTCCTACGATAAAACATTATAACGTGCATGAGATTCTTGATGCCCATCAAGTGCAGGACTAGGTTTACAGCAACATTGCTCTAAATAAGTATCTATATTCTGGCTGGTATTTTGAAAATTTCAAATTGTTCCACCAGAGTAAGCTGAATGAGGGGGGAAAACTAGACAGCCATCAAGATTGTAATATCAAAAGTTAGGTTAGGTTCCCTTTTCTTTTTTTTACTAAAGGACTTTGAAATTTGAGTAGGAGATTGTGTCCTTGGAAGAGTATTACTTGGTAGAGTCGAGAAATACAACATATTTACTAAACTTCAGCCTTGGCCAGGTCTGTTATGTTACTATATAGTTGTAAATAAAATATATTCCAGTGGTTATGTCTTCGAAGGCTGATGGAAAATGTGCACAATTGAAAAATTATAGCGGTTGTTTGATTTATATTTATAGAAGTAGTTTCTTATGTTTGGAAGTAAAAAATAACTAACATGTGATATTTGTTCTTGTTTGAAATTTGAAATTTATATCTATATATTATTTTTTGAAGTAATATAAGCTAGTGAAATAAATTAAGTGCCATCTATATATTATTATATGAAGTAAAATTACCAGTTGGTGAAATAAATTAAGTGTTAATCGTAAGTATGAGAAGTAGGGAAACAGATCTTCTCCTGCTAATGTCTTCTGCCATCCCTCATGCTTATGGACAAGAAATTATCAAAAATAGATAAATCATAAATAAATTAAGTGAGTTTTAAAGAGAGAGAAAAAAAAAGAGAGATGGAAGGTTGAGATTACAGCATGATGGAAGCAGGAGACATAAAACTATAGAGGATCTGGATCCGAGAAGTAGGGATGGCAAAATATAGAGATTGAATGGATATAGATTCGATTGCTAATGGATGGATCAAATAATCCATTAAAACTTCTTTAAAAAAATTCAATTCATCAATTAAAAAATAAATCCCATCCAATGTATTCAAAAAATTAATTTAAATATATTCAAATATTTTTCATATAATACTTTTGTTGACGTTTTCAAAAATAAATTTAATTTTTTGTATTCCTGAAAAAACTCAATTTTACATATTTTTAAAAAAATTGAGTTTTTTTAAAAAAAAACCTTAATTTTTTTCGTGTTTTTGAAAAAACTCTGTTTTTCCGTTTTTTCAAAAAAGCTCGAATTTTTATTTTTTTTTTCAAAAACTCGATTTTTTCGTGTTTTTGAATACTCGATGTTTTCGTTTCTTTCAAACAAAACCAAAATTTTTGGTATTTCTAAAAAACTCGATTTTTCATTTTTTTCCGAAAAAACACGTTTTTTCATATTCCTGAAAAACTCGATTTGTTGTGTTTTCAAAAATTAAATTTCTTTTTTCGGAAAAAAATGTTTTTTCATATTTCCGAAAACCCCGATTTATGGTGTTTCCGAAAAAATTTATTTCCGTTTTTTTGAAAAAACTCGATTTTTCTTATTTCCCGAAAATCCAATTTTTTCGTGTTTCTGAAAACTCGATTTTTCATATTTTTGAAAAAACTCGTTTTTTCATATTTTCGGAAACTTGATTTTTTTTTTCAAAAAAACTCCTTTTTATATATTTCTGGAAAATTTGATATTTTGTGTTTTCGAAAACTCAATTTTTAATTTTTTAGGAAAAATCGTTTTTTCATATATCCAGAAACTCGATTTTTTTACTTCGCTTTTTTGAAAAAAACTTGTTTTTTTTTTCTTTTTCATTTCTTCGAAAAAACTCATTTTTTCATATTTCTGAAAAACTATTTTTCCGTATTACTGAAAACTTAATTTTTCATGTTTTTGAAAAAACTTGTTTTTTTTTATATTTCCGAAAAACTCGTTTTTTTTTCAATTTTTTCGAAAAAAAAAAAACTCATTTTATCATATTTCCATAAAACTCTATTTTTTTTTCGTTTTCTCAACAAAAAAAAAACTCATTTTCTTCGTTTTTTCATTTTTTCGAAAAATATGTTTTTTGTATTTCCGAAAACTTTTTTTTTCCAAAAAACCTCGATTTTTTTCCGAATACACGTTTTTTTTTTGTTTTTCGAAAGAACTCGATTTTTTCGTATTTATTGAAAAAATCGATTTTTTCATATTTTTGAAAAACTCGATTTTTTATTTTTTTCAAAAAACTCAATTTTTGTTTTTTCCGAAAAACTCGTTGCAACTACGTCATCGTGAGAAAGTACCATTAATTTAAGAATAAAACAAAGATAAGAAATCTATATTTAACATTTTTTTAATGCTTGATCTTCTAAAATAATAGAGAAAAAAAATCGCAAAAATTGGGTTAAAATTAGAGGTGTCAAATTAGAGGGCCAAAAAAATTGAGCCCTAGCCCACTTAATGAGGGGGTCTAAAAATATCTAAGAATAATGAGCCCCAAATATATAGGTCCCAAAAATATAAGGCCCCAAAATTTATAAAAGGGCCTTAAGCTCAAAATCAAAAACTAATAATTATCATTAAAATTCTCAAAATAAATAATATGTAAAAAACTAAAAATATAATTGTTCCTAAAAGACACCAATTTGTCGTAAAAATAATATTATGAAAATATAATTTTTTATTTATTCTAAAAGCAAGTTTGTCGTAAAACTACAATACATATATGTTATATAGATGTTATCGATTAATACTCATGTCAATGAAATGTTTTTATACAAGCAATGACGTGACAAACAAATTAATCATAATAGATTTGTAATGGAGTATGCATCACCACTACAAGAAAATATGTAATATTCAATTAACCATTCCTTAAATGCACCTGTCATACCCCAAAATTTGCCCACACTATTTCTCCTATTCAAATTCAAATCAAGGTATAAAGCTCAAAGGATCACTCAATTGTTCAGAAAGTCAACAGTCGACTGAATTGACCTAAAAGTCAACTATGGTCAAAGTACAGTCAAAACTCCTGACTTTTTGTCAAGATCCTCATATTGAAGTATCATTCACCATTTGATCAAGTACTGATCATGGTTCATCAAGGAAAGATCAAAAATCAACAATTCAAAGAGTTTCTAAATTAGGGTTTTCATAGGAGAAAGTCAACTGAACTTTGACCAGCCATAACTTTCACATGGAACATCAGAAATTTTCCATCCAAAGCTCATCTTGAAGGAAATTTGATTCTCTACAACTTTGTCTCTCACATGCCAAGTCTAAAAATGCTCCATTTGAGAGATATGGACCAAAACATTATAGGTCCTTTTTCAAAAGTCAACAAAAAGTCACTTTTTTCAAAAGGACACACAAGTAGCATGGAAAATAATTTTGATGTGAGACCAAAGACACTGGTTAGAGGACTCTCTAAGGTTTCTAAAAAGTCATAGAACTCATCCATACCTCAAAAATTGAAGGAGATATGCCTTGTCAAAATTGGTCGATTTTAAAGGAAAAAATGTGAAGGAAAAGACTTCAAAATGGATTTTCTTGCAAATGGGCCTAAGTTGTTAAGAATCAATCTTGATCTTCAAGTTATCCAAGACATCCAATTTAAGTGGCCACGAATTATTGATGTTAATTTGATTTTATATGAATTTTTTATTCATTTAAAAGTGATTTAATTCATGAAAATTAAAAGAATATCAAATGTTTGGCTAAAGATATTATAGGAGTTGAATCCAATCATCAAATCATTCCATATTTGATTCAAAAATTCGTGGGATATAAGAGTGGAAAGATATGCTATAATTTTGGACCAATTTAGAAATATCAAATACAAGATCCAATCAAGTATCAATGTGACAAATAATCAAGATTTGATTCAAGTTGGATGACCTAATTCATTCCTATACATAAGTAGAGGCTATTCGGATGCAAGGAGAGGATTCGGCCGCATGGAGGAGCTAACCGAATTTGCAAAAAGGGTGGAAAAAGTCAAGGCCGTTTTCTGAGTTGCAGTAGGATTAAAGCCCAACGAAGCATCCTAACATGTTTATCGATGCCTTCTGATCATTCCCAGACGCTTACGATCGAACAAGACATCCAGGAGCGTAACATTGACGTTCCCGGTTCCGGCTTTTCTTCAATTCGCGTTTACATATATACATGCGTTATTAATTGAATTCGATTGTGTTTTTGTGTTCATAATCTTGTTTAGAAGCTTTCTGGATGGTTGAATTATGTCGCAGGTACAGGGACGAGACTTCACCATTGTTAGGTTTCCCAAGGTGCAAATTAGGGGTTGTTAATACAAGAGGAATTAGGCAAAACGAATGGAACCACCAGATCCAGGAGGAAAAACCGAGTTGAATGGCTACCTTCTGGTTGATTTATTGTTGTTATTTTGATGATGGTGAAATTGCAGGTCGTAGCTAAGCCATAGCTGATTCGTAGCAGAACCTACTGGTCTGAAGGAAGAAGACGAAGTCCAAGGCGCGCGATTCCGGTTCAAATTTTGATGTTTTGTCTTTTATATATTATGTTATTCTGGCGCTTGGTTAACAATAGTATGCAGATGGCCCAGTGGTAACTCAAGAGAGGGCTTGCAGGTCGTTGGTTTGATCCTGGCTAGCGACATGTATTTTTGCCACATTATTCATTTACGGATCCAATACGCCACACCCATAAAGTCTCGCCATACACCTTCAGGAAGCTACCATCAGATCTCCCTAAAGATGGATCTAACGCTCACTAGTGTGCAAGACTACCATGGACTTTCAGGGACCTGCAACGTTGGATCACTCACGCTAAGTTTCCCAATTCTTTTCCTTTTTATTTATTCAATAACTATTAGTTTAGATGTTGTTTATTTATTTTATCTTATTTAATAATTTCTTTTAGTTGTTCTTTTAAATAAAATTTCTTCTAAATGTTCTTCTTTTTAAAACATTTATTTTGAAATATTTAATTGGATGTAGTTATTGATAATGTTTTTTTCCGATTAAATGTTCAAATTAATTTAGTCAATTAATATTTTTCATCAAATTATATTAGGGTTAGGATATTTTATTGAAACTTTATTTTCGTCGATTTAATTAATTAGGTTGAAAACCAATAATTAATTAATTCGATTTTATTTATTCTATTAACCATGGCTAACTTGTGCCATAATCAGGGTTTACAAGACAAAGCTAAGTTCCGACTTTGTTATTTTATTTATTTAAGCATTTATTTGCATTATAAAAAGGTTATCAGAGTTGACCTCAAAATTCAATGGACTCTTTCTGCACTCACTTCTTTTTCCTGCCTTTGCCTTTATCAAACTTTTTCAGGGTTAGCAACAGGATTTTACCTCCGACTACGCGCCATATCAAATCAAAAGCTAAGTTATTGATTTAGTTTATTTTAAATTTTATTTTGCCTCTTTTTATTAAATTAGGGATAGCCTCAATTGTCAAAGAACTGTCCATACGCTCATGTCCTATTATTTTTCTGTCAATTCTCAGACGATCAGAGTCAATGCTCGAGACAACCTCCGACTGTTGACTTTATCTATCAAAGCTAAGTTTTTATACTTATTTTCTTTTTCTTTTATCTTTTTACTTTGATTAGGGTTAATCGTATCCGCCATTGAACTGATAATACACTCACCCCTATTATTTTCATTTTCAAAGTCGATCGAGGGTTCGAGGAAGATCAAGGCATTCAAAGATGTTTATATTAATTAATGATCCTCTTATTTTTTGCCTCTACTTTCCGCCTTTTAATTTCCCCCATCCCCGCAGGTGTTTATTATAATAGCGTAGGATTTTCATTCTGCCTTTATTTTTCTGCTGTGGTTAGTAATCTTAGGGAGTGCAAGCCTTGAACTAAATTAGATCACTAATTATAAGATTAAATATTCGAACTGAACCACCTGATTGTGCCACACACGCACCTTTAGGGTAACCTCTCTTGTTGCCTTTGTTGCCTGTTGCCTTATAATTATGTTGCCGCTAATGCTAAATAGTCAAAGTCCCTCGATTCCGAGGATACCTAAAGCAAAACAAATGTTGCCCATCGAGGATACCTAAAGCAAAACAAATGTTGCCCTCGGTTCATTATGGCATGGATAGATCCTTTCGCCTGAAAAGCTAAAAGAACGAATTTTCATACTTAGGGTAGTTGCTACTAATTGCTTGCTCTAATTCAAATTACTTTTTACACCTCTTTTTCAAATCAAATTCTACACCTCTTTTTCAAATCAAATTCAAAAAGACTACGCTTATATACAAAGGATGCCTTACACCTTCCCTTTGTATAACTTACCCCCGAACCCTATTTTATTTAAAAGGTTATTCCTGTTCTTTTAGCCTTTCTAATTAATTTGGATAAAATAAAAGTCGGTGGCGACTCTTGCTTAACCGCGACATTTCGATAAAAAGTCAGTTCACCGTATTACATCACCATACTTAAGGAATAAAGCATTCTTCTAGCCTTTTTGTTTCATATACATACCATACCATTGCAAACACTAATTTACCAACATTTAGTTCAAATAATTTTGTTTTATAAATAGACCCTGTAAATACTACTTTATCTACAAAACAATATAATAATATCTTCATAATTATATTTAGTAATAGGAGGCCTAAAACCAATATGTATAAAAGTATCTAAAACAGTAATAACATTAGCAAAATACAAACTAAAATGTAATACCAGTATGCAGTCAGTAGGCTCATTGATACATATAACCAAAATACCGAACATGACAAAACCATTATATTTATAACAAGGAGATGGATAATAATCTCATATAAAATGGATTTTGTTTGGACTGGACTTTCAGGACCTTCTCGGTCGGTGATTCGATTGCCGAACTGAGATAAGTGCCTTCGAGAAAGGTCAATGATATGAGCTCCATAGAACCCGATCTTTATATAGGACAGGTTGAACCGACTTAACTTCAGTGGGGGGTACTTACCTACGAACCTTTTGCAAGCCTGTAAACCTAAGGATACGTGTGTGACTTGTCTGTGCTTGCTACTAACCCTTTGGTCTTCTTGCAGGTTTTTCTTGTGGGACTCACTCGTCTTTACTATCTTACGCTTTTCCTGATGCATTACATAACATCATGACATCATGACATCATACGCATAACATGATTTAACTAACCCTTTCAAGGATCTTAGGAATTTAGGGCGCACAATTTCAAATGCTCTTATCAAGGACCGAATTCCTAATCAAGGGGCAAGAGGATTTATTTTCCTTTGGCCACACACCCTCCAATTCAAAGACTCAGTACCTAACAAGGGGCAAGAGGATTTATTTTCCTCTGGCCACGTACCTTCCAATTCAGGAGTATCCCGAATCAGAGGCGATAACCCACTCGATATGGTGAGCTTGATTCTCAAAGAAGGACGTTCAACGACAAAAGTCAGAATTTTTCAGACAAAGACGCGACCAAACTATTTTCTAATGTCGACCAACTGGTCAGAAAAATACCATCAACAAATCAATCCGAATCAGATGAACATTCTGGAAGCTTGACCCCCAGACTTCTGAAACATTCCAATCAGATATACATTCCGGAAGCTCGAACCTTGGACATTCTGAAAGTTCCAATCAGATGAACATTCTGGAAGCTTGACCTCCAGACTTCTGAAACATTCCAATCAGATACACATTCCGGAAGCTCGAACCCTGGACATTCTGAAACATTCATATCGGATACACGTTCCGGAAGCTCGAACCCCGGATACTCTGAATCTCTACACCAGTTCCACAACAACGACGCAAGCCAGATGCACCTAAGCGTCAATTCACCAAAATAAATATGCCGTCGGCTCAAACATTACAACATCTATTGAAGATCAGGTTGATTACTTTGAAGGATGCTCCTAAGAATTCTAACACCTATGGCTATAAACTCAATGCGAGGTGCGCGTACCATTCCAACATCCCTGGACATTACAAAAACAAGTGCTGGACATTGAGGAATAAGATTCAAGATCTAATTGATAACGGGGAAATCAAATTCAACCCTCCCGAAACTCCTGTGGTGATCACCGCTCCTATGCCTAGTCATGACAAGACTGATTAATGTCTAAATGGATGAACTTTTAATCATTAGCTTTGCTTTCATTTGCAATTTTTATTATGTTTGTTTAAACATTCGACTTATGATAGACATTATCTGTTTTAATAATCATCATTAGTGCATTGCATATGCTTGTCTTGAATTATTTATTTCGCTATCACTCATTTTAAATTATGTCTTTACTTTGCATGTGTTTTGTGATATTCAACTCCTGCTAAGCTGTAGGCCTTTTAAGGGAGGGTGACGAAAATGATACCGCAACCTCATACAGTTGAAGGATAGAAAAAACACTTAGAAAGGGGGGGTTTGAATAAGTGTAGCTTTAAAACTTGTAAGATAAAAACAATTTGCACAATGATTTTTATCCTGGTTCATTGTTAACTAAACTACTCCAGTCCACCCCCTTGGAGTGATTTACCTCACCTGAGGATTTAATCCACTAATTACACTTGATTACAATGGTTTTCCACTTAGCCAACTGCTAAGTCTTCTAGAGTGTCCTGATCACAACCTGATCACTCTAGGAACAAACTGCTTAGACAACCTCTAAGACTTTTCTAGAGTATTCTGATCTACCTGATCACTCTAGTTCTTACAACTTAATGTAAACAAATTCTAAGAGTATTACAATGCTTCTGAAAAGCTATAATCACAACTGTGATATTTCTCTTAAAGTTTAAGCTTAAATCTCACTAAGATATTACAACAGCAATGTAGTGAGCTTGATGATGAAGTTTGAGAGATTTTGAATTTGACAGCGTTTCAGTTTAATGCGCAAGTGTTGTATTCAGAATTCGTAACATAGCTTCTCATCAGAACTTCATATTTATAGGCACTTGAGAAGATGACCGTTGGGAGCATTTAATGCTTTGCGTAATCCGTACAGCATTGCATTTAATGTTTCACTCTTTTGTCAACTACCTCGAGCCTTGTTTCCGCTGTGTCTACTGACATTGCCTTTTATAGCTTCTAATGTTCCTTTTGTCAGTCAGCGTAGCCTGCCAGTCTAGTACTTGCTTCTGATCTGATGTTTGTGTAAACAACGTTTGAATGTCATCAGAGTCAAACAGCTTGGTGTAGAGCATCTTCTTGTCTTCTGACCTTGAAGTGCTTCTGAGCGTGATACCATGAGAACTTCAGTGCTTCTGCTTCTGATCTCAAGTTCTTCTGATGCTTCCATAGACCCATGTTCTGATTCTGCTTGACCATCTTCTGATGTCTTGCCAGACCATGTTCTGATGTTGCATGTTGAACCTTCTGAGTCAGTTGCTTCTTGCGCTGATTTTGTGCATACTCTTTTTATAATTCCTGAAATGGAAATTGCATAGTATTAGAGTATCACATTATCTCATACAAAATTCATATCCTTGTTATCATCAAAACTAAGAATATTGATCAGAACAAATCTTGTTCTAACAACAGTATGCTTTTGAACGGACTATGCTGATGATGTACAGGCATTGTTTCGATTCCTAAACAGTGGAGATATAAGGATGTTAATCCCTCGTCAACCCCTTTGAGCCTAAGAAGTAGAAGTTTATTTCTTGTACTAATTAAAACCCTTGATCATAACCTGGGGCAGAGTAGTTCTCAGTTAATTTGGCTGTGCATTCTATTTTAAGAGAATCATTCAGTACACCTTTCAACAAAGGTTTCAATCATAAGCGTCCATCCGCACACATCAAAGAAGTGTTGGAGATGTCAATCAAAAGCCAATGATGGCTCATCAATCATTAAGCAAGGCAATCAATATCTTTCAAAAAAAAAATTATTATACAAAGAAAAGCCTGCTAAGTCAAAAATCAAAAAGAAGACTTGGGCAAAAATCAAGGCATCCCGCTGACTGTAAGCTCAAAATAGACAGTTCAGGCAAAAGTTAGGGATATCAAAAAGATGAAAAAATGATAAGTCAATAAATTCCTGAACAACACAATGCTGTGACTACCAAAAGGAAGAAGTGACTGCCATCTCAAAAACTCTCTTTGCTTGTGAACCATCGTCATTATCAAAGGTGCAAATCCAAAAGTCTCTTGGAACCTGAATGCATAAGTTGAATTAACTGAGCTTAGGACTGAAGATCATCACGAAGAGGGGTGGGTACAAATAAATTTTTGAGCCATTATCCTTTGTTTCTTAAACCGTGAACCAAGCCACGTTACAACCCTTGAAAGTCCTAACTGAAGCATGGTTAGTTCGAAAGCATACTGTCACCAAAAAGGTATCCCGACTCCTTAAGGTTTACTAAAATGCTGAGTCGATATTTCGTTTCTACAAAAATAGCATGTTTTTACAAATATCACGCTTTTACATCTCTTGTTTAAATATTTTTTCAAAAAAACTCAAGACAAACGTATGCATTGCATCTCATGAATTCATTATTAAACAAATTTTGCTACATAATTTCGAATGTTAGCATCAGGAAGAATTTGCACATGGTACAACTAATGAATCAAAGTTATTCCGACAGACAAAATCACTTCAGAAGCAATGTCTCTTATGTATACAAGGGGCATGGCACGTTTTGCTCAATTAATCTGGGGCAATCAAGTCAAGATTCTGAGAATCTCTCAAGGGTGCCAAAAAAATCAGGGGCATGCATCCAAGTAGATCTGAAGCTACTTCCCAATCAACATGGGACGCTATCCTGGGCCTATTATTACTAGGGACATGACGCCCATAGTGCACATCTCATAAATTCCTCGCGAGGCGAATCTTTCCAAAAGTTCCTACTAGCAGGGGCAAATCTACGAAAGTCCAGTTTGACATCTTGATCAATACTCAGTGGTGTGTCTCAAATCCAAGAATGGTAGTTACTATAATACTGGGGGCAACTTTCACCCATGTCTCCCCACAAAGCCGGGTTCACAAGATCATATCCCCACAGAGTAATCATTAAGAAGATATCTTCAAATGCTCTCGTCCCGACAAAGACATGGCTCCCCAACAAAGTTTACATCTTCAACACCACTGGTTCTCCAACACTTTGCTCTTCTCCAACATGGGTTACTAATACTTTTGTCCCCAATCAGGGTCCATCAAGTTACTGATCATCCCCAAGCAAGAATCATAAATTCCCAGCTGAGCATCTTCAAATAAGATCAGACATCAAAATCACAAAGACAAATAGATTTATTTTCTCAAAATAGCATAAATCATGTTCATACATCATATATCATAGTGAATTCATAACATACATACGTCTCATTACATATGCATAACACTCTCGTTCATTTCAAAAAAAAATTACAATGCATGCATCACGACATTGCATAAAACTAATGTTCCTTTTGCAGTCTACTTATACATCTTCTAGATATAGTGCAGATATAATCAAGTCAACGATTTAATTCTGACACTCATTCAAGACAGAGATTTAGTTCTGACACCTAATTTTGGATATCTTCCAAAGATGGTTCAGACATAATCAAGACAGAGATTTACTTCTGACTCTTAATTTTGGATATCTTCCAAAGATAGCTCAGAGATAATCAAGACGAAGATTTAATTCTGATACTTAATTTTGGGTTTCCTCCAGAGATAGTTCAGAAATAATCAAGATAGAGATTTAATTCTGATACTTAATTTTGGGTTCCCTCCAGAGATAGTTCAAGAAATAATCAAGACGAAGATTTAATTCTTATACTTAATTTTGGATTTCCTCCAAAGATAGTTCAGAAATAATCAAGACGAAGATTTAATTCCGATACTTAATTTTGGATTTCCTCCAAAGATAGTTCAGAAATAATCAAGACGAAGATTTAATTCTGATACTTAATTTCGGGTTTCCTCTAGAGATAGTTCAGAAATAATCAAGACGAAGATTTAATTCTGATACTTAGTTCCGGGTATTCCCCAGAGATAGTTCGGAAATAATCACCCTTTCTGAGATCTAATTCAGGTATTACGAACGGTACTGACACGATCAACTCTCAAAGATCTAATTCGTCTACTACGAACAGTAATGACACGATCAACACTCAAACAACTACTTCTCAAACACTTTAAACATAATCTTATGCATGACCTACTGGATGGCATCTTTAAGCCCATCCCCATCATACACCTGGATGGCATCTTCAAGCC
Organism: Vicia villosa; assembly: GCF_029867415.1. NCBI lineage: Eukaryota > Viridiplantae > Streptophyta > Magnoliopsida > Fabales > Fabaceae > Vicia > Vicia villosa. Next base: position 501,318 of record NW_026705088.1, on the reverse strand, counting down.
CATCTCCGACAAAGCTCCCTACTTCAGCAAGGGCAAATTTCTGGGTATTCTAGTGTTCAATCCTCTTCTACCTTCAGATTCCGACTAGCGCACAAACCAATCTACATCCTCAGGTATAAGAAGATTGAACAGGGGCAACTATCATACCCCAAAATTTGCCCACACTATTTCTCCTATTCAAATTCAAATCAAGGTATAAAGCTCAAAGGCACCCTCTCCTAAACAAGGCTCAGAGAATTAGGGTTTTGTTGCTCTAAAGGAAAATCAATGAACCAAAATCTCCAAGACATTCCATATGGCCTATGATATCTCAAATTATCTCTATGACAAGTATCAAGGCTTAGCTTAAAGAATTGATCACTCAATTGTTCAGAAAGTCAACAGTCGACTGAATTGACCTAAAAGTCAACTATGGTCAAAGTACAGTCAAAACTCCTGACTTTTTGTCAAGATCCTCATATTGAAGTATCATTCACCATTTGATCAAGTACTGATCATGGTTCATCAAGGAAAGATCAAAAATCAACAATTCAAAGAGTTTCTAAATTAGGGTTTTCATAGGAGAAAGTCAACTGAACTTTGACTAGCCATAACTTTCACATGGAACATCAGAAATTTTCCATCCAAAGCTCATCTTGAAGGAAATTTGATTCTCTACAACTTTGTCTCTCACATGCCAAGTCTAAAAATGCTCCATTTGAGAGATATGGACCAAAACATTATAGGTCCTTTTTCAAAAGTCAACAAAAAGTCACTTTTTTCAAAAGGACACACAAGTAGCATGGAAAATAATTTTGATGTGAGACCAAAGACACTGGTTAGAGGACTCTCTAAGGTTTCTAAAAAGTCATAGAACTCATCCATACCTCAAAAATTGAAGGAGATATGCCTTGTCAAAATTGGTCGATTTTAAAGGAAAAAATGTGAAGGAAAAGACTTCAAAATGGATTTTCTTGCAAATGGGCCTAAGTTGTTAAGAATCAATCTTGATCTTCAAGTTATCCAAGACATCCAATTTAAGTGGCCACGAATTATTGATGTTAATTTGATTTTATATGAATTTTTTATTCATTTAAAAGTGATTTAATTCATGAAAATTAAAAGAATATCAAATGTTTGGCTAAAGATATTATAGGAGTTGAATCCAATCATCAAATCATTCCATATTTGATTCAAAAATTCGTGGGATATAAGAGTGGAAAGATATGCTATAATTTTGGACCAATTTAGAAATATCAAATACAAGATCCAATCAAGTATCAATGTGACAAATAATCAAGATTTGATTCAAGTTGGATGACCTAATTCATTCCTATACATAAGTAGAGGCTATTCGGATGCAAGGAGAGGATTCGGCCGCATGGAGGAGCTAACCGAATTTGCAAAAAGGGTGGAAAAAGTCAAGGCCGTTTTCTGAGTTGCAGTAGGATTAAAGCCCAACGAAGCATCCTAACATGTTTATCGATGCCTTCTGATCATTCCCAAACGCTTACGATCGAACAAGACATCCAGGAGCGTAACATTGACGTTCCCGGTTCCGGCTTTTCTTCAATTCGCGTTTACATATATACATGCGTTATTAATTGAATTCGATTGTGTTTTTGTGTTCATAATCTTGTTTAGAAGCTTTCTGGATGGTTGAATTATGTCGCAGGTACAGGGACGAGACTTCACCATTGTTAGGTTTCCCAAGGTGCAAATTAGGGGTTGTTAATACAAGAGGAATTAGGCAAAACGAATGGAACCACCGGATCCAGGAGGAAAAACCGAGTTGAATGGCTACCTTCTGGTTGATTTATTGTTGTTATTTTGATGATGGTGAAATTGCAGGTCGTAGCTAAGCCATAGCTGATTCGTAGCAGAACCTACTGGTCTGAAGGAAGAAGACGAAGTCCAAGGCGCGCGATTCCGGTTCAAATTTTGATGTTTTGTTTTTTAGATATTATGTTATTCTGGCGCTTGGTTAACAATAGTATGCAGATGGCCCAGTGGTAACTCAAGAGAGGGCTTGCAGGTCGTTGGTTTGATCCTGGCTAGCGACATGTATTTTTGCCACATTATTCATTTACGGATCCAATACGCCACACCCATAAAGTCTCGCCATACACCTTCAGGAAGCTACCATCAGATCTCCCTAAAGATGGATCTAACGCTCACTAGTGTGCAAGACTACCATGGACTTTCAGGGACCTGCAACGTTGGATCACTCACGCTAAGTTTCCCAATTCTTTTCCTTTTTATTTATTCAATAACTATTAGTTTAGATGTTGTTTATTTATTTTATCTTATTTAATAATTTCTTTTAGTTGTTCTTTTAAATAAAATTTCTTCTAAATGTTCTTCTTTTTAAAACATTTATTTTGAAATATTTAATTGGATGTAGTTATTGATAATGTTTTTTTCCGATTAAATGTTCAAATTAATTTAGTCAATTAATATTTTTCATCAAATTATATTAGGGTTAGGATATTTTATTGAAACTTTATTTTCGTCGATTTAATTAATTAGGTTGAAAACCAATAATTAATTAATTCGATTTTATTTATTCTATTAACCATGGCTAACTTGTGCCCTAATCAGGGTTTACGAGGATTTGCCCTACACTGAAAAATATTCCCTTGTGCATTTTTTCAGGGTTATCATCAGATGCCTTCCAATTACGCGCCATGCCCTTCACAAAGCTAAGTTCCGACTTTGTTATTTTATTTATTTAAGCATTTATTTGCATTATAAAAAGGTTATCAGAGTTGACCTCAAAATTCAATGGACTCTTTCTGCACTCACTTCTTTTTCCTGCCTTTGCCTTTATCAAACTTTTTCAGGGTTAGCAACAGGATTTTACCTCCGACTACGCGCCATATCAAATCAAAAGCTAAGTTCTTGATTTAGTTTATTTTAAATTTTATTTTGCCTCTTTTTATTAAATTAGGGATAGCCTCAATTGTCAAAGAATTGTCCATACACTCATGTCCTATTATTTTTCTGTCAATTCTCAGACGATCAGAGTCAATGCTCGAGACAACCTCCGACTGTTGACTTTATCTATCATAGCTAAGTTTTTATACTTATTTTCTTTTTCTTTTATCTTTTTACTTTGATTAGGGTTAATCGTATCCGCCATTGAACTGATAATACACTCACCCCTATTATTTTCATTTTCAGAGTCGATCGAGGGTTCGAGGAAGATCAAGGCATTCAAAGATGTTTATATTAATTAATGATCCCTCTTATTTTTTGCCTCTACTTTCCGCCTTTTAATTTCCCCCATCCCCGCAGGTGTTTATTGTAATAGCGTAGGATTTTCATTCTGCCTTTATTTTTCTGCTGTGGTTAGTAATCTTAGGGAGTGCAAGCCTTGAACTAAATTAGATCACTAATTATAAGATTAAATATTCGAACTGAACCACCTGATTGTGCCACACACGCACCTTTAGGGTAACCTCTCTTGTTGCCTCTGTTGCCTGTTGCCTTATAATTATGTTGCCGCTAATGCTAAATAGTCAAAGTCCCTCGATTCCGAGGATACCTAAAGCAAAACAAATGTTGCCCTCGGTTCATTATCATCATCAATTTTGTCCCTCGAAGTTGCCTCGGTAAAAACATGATGATTGTCCCAATTGCTAAGGTATCCTCGCATGATGCCTTATATGACTATTCTGTCCTTCCCTCAAACTACCTGCCCTCTTTATGGCAAGGGACAGTCTTATGGCGAACGATTTCTCGATGACCCTCACATCCAATTAAAAGGCTTCCTGCCCTCTTATGGCATGGATAGATCCTTTCGCCTGAAAAGCTAAAAGAACGAATTTTCATACTTAGGGTAGTTGCTACTAATTGCTTGCTCTAATTCAAATTACTTTTTACACCTCTTTTTCAAATCAAATTCAAAAAGACTACGCTTATTTACAAGCTAAAGTTCTTCTTCGAAAATCTTTTCAAACAATTCAAACATTTCAAACAAAGTGAGCTAAGCAATTAAGAGCCCATGGATAACCATGGATACAAAGGATGCCTTACACCTTCCCTTTGTATAACTTACCCCCGAACCCTATTTTATTTATAAGGTTTTTCCTGTTCTTTTAGCCTTTCTAATTAATTTGGATAAAATAAAAGTCGGTGGCGACTCTTGCTTAACCGCGACATTTCGATAAAAAGTCAGTTCACCGTATTACAGCACCATACTTAAGGAATAAAGCATTCTTCTAGCCTTTTTGTTTCATATACATACCATACCATTGCAAACACTAATTTACCAACATTTAGTTCAAATAATTTTGTTTTATAAATAGACCATGTAAATACTACTTTATCTACAAAACAATATAATAATATCTTCATAATTATATTTAGTAATAGGAGGTCTAACAACAATATGTATAAAAGTATCTAAAACAGTAATAACATTAGCAAAATACAAACTAAAATGTAATACCAGTATGCAGTCAGTAGGCTCATTGATACATATAACCAAAATACCGAACATGACAAAACCATTATATTTATAACAAGGAGATGGATAATAATCTCATATAAAATGGATTTTGTTTGGAAAAATGCTACAGTACATATTAAATATTTGGAACAAAATAAGAGCCCTTTATTAGGGCCCAAAAATAATAGATTTATTGAGGAGCTCAAAGTTATGGGGCCTAAAAATAATCTCATTAGTAGAGGGCTTGGGCTTAATATAGTAGGGCTTTAATAGGGCCAAATAATAAAGGCTTTAAAATATTTGGCCTATTTGACAGCTCTAGTTAAAATCATTGAAAAACCAATAATTAAAAATGAAAATCATTAGGACTTAAAAACCGTTATTTACCATTTGTTAATGTTTTATCTTCTAAAGTAAAATACAAGCCTACTTTAACCAACTCTGTTACACTTTAACAAAATTAAAAAACAATAGAAAGAAGACCAAAGATCAATTCAACATTTCAAACTCCATAAGTGAGAAAAACCAAAGATCAATTTTAACTAGACACCTGATGAAGAATGTTTGACACATGTCACAATTCAACAAAAACTTACTCATGCAATCAGATACATAACAAATACTATTTTAGAAATTATTAAAAATAATTATAACAACAAAACATATCAGAAACTCCAACTTTTGATTTAAGTAGTCTTCTTCTCTTCCTTGTATTTTGTCTTCTTAGGCTTCTCCAATTTCTCTCCCCCTTTTTTGTCTTATTTACACAACTTCGTTAATAAGCATAATGTGAAGGCTTTATTACTGGCGATCAATTCTCGTGAAAACGGTTTGTACATTATGGCAAAGAAAGAATAACGAAGTTAATGAAAAATTATAAAATAAACAAGCAACTATACATTCACATCCCCTAGTACACAAGCTAATTCACATATGGTGAACAATGCAGCACACTGAAATTACACTAGTAACACGCGAATCGTCATGTCAATGACAAATACATGTACCGACATCACATATGGTGGACAATGCAGCACACTGAAACGCGAATCATCATGTCAGCGACAAATACATATACCGACATCATACACATATGGTGGACAATGTAGCACGTTGAAATTACAGTAGTAACACGCGAATCGTAATGTCAACGAAAAATACATCTACCGACATCATACAGATATGGTGGACAATGCAGCACACTGAAATTGCACATGCAACACGCGAATCGTCATGTCAACGACAAATACATGTACCCACATCATATATTCAGATGACACACATAGGAAATACTAAACAATATTATGCCACATACAACCCTAATTATTTATAAATACTAAGAAAAAGTGAGAAAATCAATAACATACCTTTTTTTTCTTTTCTATTTCTTCTCTCTTCCGCTTTTGAGGACCGGTAATCTCTCTAAGTTGTTTAGAAGGTATAAGAGCATTTCCCGCCAAAAGATTGCTCAAATACCAAATTTTAGAGGCTTGTTTTGCCAACTCTAAGTAATTGGCATCCATAGGTTCCGACAGGAGTGACAAAATGGATGGATTGGATTGTTAATGAATGAATCAAAACAATCCATCAAAACTTCTTTAAAAAAATTCAATCCAATCCATCCATTAAGAAAAAATTCATCAAATCCATCCATTAACATCATTTAAATGGATGAATATCCATTCATCAAAAAAATTTAAATATATTCAAATATTTTGCATATAATATTTTATTTTACGTTTTCAAAAATAAACTCAATTTTTTGTATTTATGAAAAAACTCAATTTTTCATATTTCGGAAAAATGAGTTTTTAAAAAAATATAATTTAATGGATTTAAAGTATGAAGTAAAAATAATCTGTTGGATCATCTAAATGTGTTGGATGGATTGGATCCATCCATATATATAAATGAATGAATTTAATTCAATCCTTTAACTTATTTTTTATGTGATGGATGTATTAGATGAATTTTTTTTGGATGGATTAGATAGATTTGGCTTTAATGGATTCAATTCTCACTCCTAATGAGAAGGCATTCTAAGAAAGTGTGAATTAGATTTGTTAGATTTTTTTATGCAAAATTTCTATTTTAAAATTTTTAAAAACAAGAGATGATGTTTTATATTGAACTTGAATGTAAAGGACAGAAAAATATACGCAAGAATGTAAAAGTCATGAGGATATCTTAGAGGATTTTCCATATATATATATATATATATATATATATATATATATATATATATATATATATATATATATATATATATATATATATATATATATATATATATCCATTTATTTCTTAGAGGATTTTTCAATATGGTTAGATCTTTGTATAGGTCTTCAAAAAAACCTTCTTACAATCTTCTAAACACAACCCAAAAAAGAACCTTACTTTCTTCATAATATTTTATCACCACAAAATTAGTGATTAAGATACAATGCATAATTTAAATAACTTTGAATAGTATTTGGTCTCGGTTTGATTCCAAGTTTAATCCTTTAATCTTCTCTTAATGTAACAAATCCAAACTTAAATAATTCAAGTGGTTATAAAGTATGAAGAAACTTTTGAATGATTTGAAACTGATGAAAAAAGTTTCTACTTTGAAAAAGATGAATCCTTAGAAAAGTTTAAATTGATATGAAAATAAATTGTTGAAAGAGGAGAATTGTAAATCTGACGCATAAGCACTTATATACATCATAAGATACTTCTTTGTAATGATGCATATGTTTAGAATTACACCGTGAAGCATTGCAATGAGTCACAATCATTTTAAACATGAAAAGAGCAATGTTTCAACTTGGTAGTTGAATACCAATATGTGGTAGTCGACTATCACTTCTGGGTAGTCGATTACCACTTTTCCATTTTGCTTAAAATTTCATTTTTAATGTATGGCATCAAGTATGATCATGAATAATAATGCAAGAAAGTTTTCGATGAAGTTAGAAATGATTTTTTTGAGCAATTGAACTTGTTTATAGCATGGATTACACATGTAGATTAGTTTGTGCTTTCTTGTCTCAAACTTCACTTGGATTCATTATGTCCACTTAATCATGATTATATTCATTTGTGATTTGCATAATACTATTTGATTATTTTTCTTCTTTGATACCTTCCATCTTCATAAAAACTGTACTTAATACAAAAATGTAGTCACAATCTTCTCCTTTTTGATGATGAAAAATACTTTGGATCTTGTGTTATTGATAGGATACTGACAAAATCTCTCCCTTAATATATGACTCCACTTTTACTGCTAAATTTTGAAATCATACAACTTTTATACCTGCAATTTATTTTTTCCAAACAACCACAACACAACCAAACTTTCTCCCTCTTTTGACATTATCAAAAAGAAGAAAAAATAGGATTATACACATCCAGTATGACATACATTTTAACGTGTTATTATGATTACACATGTACCTTAGTTTATGTTTTTATGTCTCAAACTTCACTTGGATTTATAATGTCCACTTAATTATGATCATATTCATTTATGATTCACAAGATAGTAGTTGATCCTTTTTTTTCATTGATATCTTTTGTCTTCATCAAAACTATATTTTATAAAAGAATGTATTCACATGCAAAAACTTGAAAGTTCCAAAAAAAATAGAGTATTAATAAGTGCAAGTGGTGAGCTTGAAGCTCTTACAATGACGGAAAATATATAAAGAAAAATAGAAGTAAAACCATAATTTCAAAAAATCCTAGACCATGGCATAACTTCTCTTAAACTATAGAGATTTTTTCTCCTAATCGACTCTAACAACTTTCTTTTATGACTCTAAATTTTCTATCCTTTTTTATAATATAAAAAACCCTTAAAAATAATGAGAATGCTAACTATTGTTAGAGATGTAAATGGATATTCATGGGGACGGATAGTATGATATCCGTGTCCGTCCCGTTGAATAAATATGATATCCATATCTGTCCCATATCCGTGTGGATATCCGTTAAACGGGTAATCCACGTGTTTTATAATATCCACAGATATTTACAGATATCCATGGATAATACTATTTTTCTAAAATTATATTTTGAAAAAAATATTTTTCAGTTTCTTTTAATGACACGAGATATTATTATTACATAACATCATACAAATCTCTTATATTTTAACAACAAAATTTTATCAAATTAATTTCCTTCTTCATTTTCACCAAAACATAATATTCCATACATTTATTTGTAACAAAAAAACAAATATATGTTTTCTTCAAAGAAAACTTATATATATATATATATATATATATATATATATATATATATATATATATATATATATATAAACTAATAATATTTAAGTAATTTTATAATTTATTAACGGATATGGATATCCCCGGACACGGTAACATTAAATCCATATCCATATCCATTAATAAACGGGTATTGAAATATCCATTTATTTATCCGTGGATATCTATTAAACTATCCGCCCCGTATCCATGACGGATTTTATCCGCGGATATCCACGTATATGGATTTTTTTGCCATCCCTAACTATTGTTATTCCTCAAGTTTACGCAACCTTTTAAAAGCTGCAAGGGTGTGAATTAGGCCTGTAACACCCCAAAATTTCTTATTTAATTAGTTTAATTAAATTTTAAATTAATTAATTTGAATTAACATTTTATTGGAATTATGTGGAAAGAAATATAAAATGTTAAGTTGCTGGGCCTTGTGGTGGAATTAGTAATGTGGGGGTGTAAGTGTGAAGGAGTTCATTTCTAATTTTATGTTTTTCATAAAATAAGGAAAACAAGAGGAGAAAGAATTAGAACGTGAAAACAAGAAGTTGTGAGAAAAGGAGCTGAAGAACGTGAAAGAGAATCAAAGAGGAAGAAGACTCATTCAAGAATTTGGCTAAGGTAAGGGGGACTTGTCTGATTATCATCTATTATCGGGTTAGGGGTTAATAATATTGAATAGATGTAGGATTCAATTGAGTCATATGATAGATTTAGTGATTGAATCAAATTGTATGATAATTGATCTTGTGTATGAAATCTATGATGTTGTGTGATCATGGCTTTGTTTGATGTGTATTTGATGTATTATGATGTGTATTTCGTGGTATGTGTGCATTCCATTTCCTATTATTCGTGTTGGTGTGATTTGAATGGGTTTGGGATGGTTAGAATGCTGTTTTCTGCAGAATTTGGGGTTGCAGGTACGCAATAACCGGTTACTGGGAGCAGGGTAACCGATTACTGCAGTGAAAAAGGGGAAATATTGCTTTTTGGGAGTCGGTAATCGGTTACTGAAAGCAGGGTAACCGATTACCCATACAAAAAATAGGGGGATGTGCTTCGTGAGTCAGGGTAACCGGTTACTGGCCTTTGAGTAACCGATTACCACTGAAGGTTTTTGAAAAATGCTGTATTTTGTAAAATGCATAACTTTTGAACCGTTGGTCCGTTTCGTGTGCCGTTTCGAGCTAAACGAACCTTATTAAATAATCTATGTAATGATTAATGATGTTATTGTGATTGAATGATGCATATATATATAAACATGCTTGATGATGATGATTATGATGAAATGAGTATTTGATGATGTTACTCATTAGACTTGACGATGGTATAAGTATGTTCATGTATGTTTGCATTCATTCATATTCATTGATGATGCTGTATCCATGATGATGTGTTGGATCAGTAAAGGGCATGATTCCCATTGTGTGGAATTTGTGCTGGCAGGGCCGTATCTTGATGATGTTGGATCGGTCATGGGTTATTCCCATTTGATGATGTTGGTACCACATGCATAGTGTCAGTTCATACATATGCATAATTTTATAACATGATGAGATGTATTCCAGTGTTATAAATGTTGATGGTGTGTTGGTTGACTGTTTGTGATGAATGAAACTTGTCTGAATGTCTGTTTATGAAACAATTGGGTGAACAATGCAGCTATGATGTGTTATTGCCTTATAACCTTATAACATTTGTTAATTATGATGAAGACTCACCCTTACATGTTGTCATTTTTAGATTTAGGATAGCGGCTGTTCGACTCGGTGAGGATTAGCTCATGAGTCAGTTGTTTAGTTAGCGTCAGGTGTCATGCTCTGATAGTTGTAACACTGGGGACGCGATGTTTAGAGTTTATGTTTACAACTCTAGTTATGTTTTGATGTTTGAAGGATTAGTTTTAAAGATGATAAACTTAATCTGTTTGATTTAATTCCGCTGTGTTGACATGAATTGTTTTAATTAATGAGAATTGCCTCAGTGAATGCATGACATGACTGAACGACGTTTTTAATTTATTTTGAATTGTGGCACCCTTATTTCATGTACTCTGAATAAACTTATTTAATTTGCCGTGGGGTTTAGAAGGGTGTTACAGAGCCCAATGACGGAATTAAAAACACTATTGAATTGTGGTGTCCTATCATTACATCCCCTTTTAGCAGGGCCGGTGAATAAGGAGTGCAAACTGTGCAATAGCACAGGGCCTCCTAATTAAAAGGGGCCATATTTTACTATTTTACTATTATTTATTATTTTTATAAATAAAAATTAGGAAATGGTTTTTAATATTAATCTATTGTTTTATTACTGTGTATTATCTTAAAAAATTACTTTTATATATTATTCTACTATTAATTATTGTTTTTGAATATGTTGAATTTAAATGTTTACTTTGAATAACATTATGTTTGTCTTTAACACTAATAATAAGATAAATATAGATAAATAGAAAAATTCAATTATATAAGTTAATAAATGATATAATGTTTCCTTAAAAATAATATAATAAGAGTTATGAAATACTCCCCTAATTTTATATTATACCGTGTTTTTATTATATAATTTAAGTTAAAAATTTAACTAATTCTATATACAAAGAAATTATGAAATTATTCATAAAGTTATAAATTAAAAAAGAAAGAATAATAGTTAAATTTTTGTATTATTTACAATTTAGATAGATAAAATTTTTAAAATAATTTTTTATATATGTATAATTTTTTTAGAATAGGGCCTCTGAATTATTCGAGACGACCCTGCCTTTTAGAATTAGCATTGTTCTCAAGGCTAGTATTGAAAAACTAACATATTATTGCTGCTTTATGTTTTAAATTTATGATATCTTTGTTCTCTTTCCACTTTGAAACTTTTGTGTCTAAAACATGTTCATGGCGATAGTGATGAGTGATTTCTCTTTGTAAATCTTCCCATTCTTAGTTATGTGACTTTGCAACTTCATTATTTCACCCTCCTAATCGAAACTAATTGTCATTTCCTCCTAATCAAAGATCACTTTGCCAAACCTCTACAACCACATCACTCCCACAACCACGTCAATGCATTCAACCTCCAAGACATAAGCCTAAACCATAGTGGAGAAGCTTACAAACTAAGCTTTCATCCCTTTATGCATCCCCACCATAGTGACACGATCGTCATTACCAAGTTTCATGGTTGATAATTTGTCCCAATCTACCATAAGTTGCACTGTTTAGTCAATAAAGGAGACATGAAGTTGTGATTATCTCCTTTTCTGACCATTATCGACCTTAGTATTCCTGTCACCATGCCTTCAAGTAGTATGAGGTTAAGGATAATGTTGGATAAATAAATCCAGCGTCACCCTTAGGGATTCTAATGGGCTTAACATCCCAACCCACGGCGCCTAGAGAGAGCTTACAAACCTCGCTTTAGGTGCAGCCCTTAAGGGCTCATATTATAAGAAAATAAAGTTGCGCCCTCACTAACAACAATTGCTTTTAGTGCAGTGGTAAGTGCTTAATCCTACAAGTGGTATCAGAGCATGGTCATGGGTTCGAATCCTCCCGGCTGACACTGGGGGGGGGGGGATATTGTTGGATAAATAAATCCAGTGTCACCCTTAGGGATTCGAATGGGCTTAGCATCCCAACCCATGTGTCGCACCCCAATTTTTGACCCGCATATTTCATTCGTTTGATATTATCGCATTCGTATTTCATTTGCATTATATCATCGCATCATTGCATGTTTTAGAAAAAATTAGACTTTTTATTAAAGTCAACAAAAATAGCTTTATATCCACATAGTTGTTTATTCATCCAAGTTTCATTTTATTCTTAGACGACAAATAATTGTTTGTTATTGTTATTATTATATTTTAAATTTAAAAAAAAAATTGTGTTTTAATTTCTAGTTTAATTTAATTTTTATTTTTGTTTTGTTCATTTATTAAGAGTAGTAGTGTTTTTATTTTTTTTTTCAGGATTTATTTTAGTTATTGTTATACAAATAAGAAAAAGTGTTTGATTTATTTTTTAGGCCCAATTTAATTCTTTTAGGAAGCCCATTTCATTCTTTTTGCCATTTCACTAAGTCAAACAAAAAAATAGTACAAAAGTTTTTTTTACAGAAGAGGTGTCTTCAACGTTTTCTCACATCTCAACATCATCTTTCCTGCCATCCCAAAACAAATACAACAGTCCAAAAATCCTGCTACTACCTGCACCATTGCTGCCCTATACATCCAAAATTTTCACCATTTCTATTCAAAGCCAAATCCTGCATCATAAAACACCAAATTCAGCTTCCATAAAAGTTCAAACTTCATCCGAAAATTCCCCCCCCCAAATCCTATCCTTTTGCCTATATAAAATCAGACATACAACCACACGAAAAAAAAAAAAAAACGATTAGGAGAAAAACAGCCACAACACTCCCTCACACTCTCAAACAACATACCCTCAATACTCACTCAACTCATCCCTTCAAACCTAACTCAATAACCTAACTCAATACCCTGCATACATCCTCATTCCGTACACACTAAACCTCACTCTATAACCTTCGAATTTCTGCACAAAAAAACGGAGACTTCACAACACAACCTTCACACAAAACCGTGATACTCACAAACCCCTCCTTCATACATACTCTCTACAACACTCACAAAACTACCCCAAACAGTAACACACATACAATAGTCTCAATAGCAGCAGCACGAGTCAAAACACAACATACTCGGAAGAGAAAGACGAAACAGAATCGAAGAGCAAAGAAAGCAGAAGTTGATCGAAGAAGATCAAGGAGAAGCCAAAATGTAATGTACCTGAGTTCTTCTATTTCATATTTTCTGATTTCCGATCGAACTCGTATCATGTATCTGTAACTGTGAATCGTAATAAAATTGGGGTTTAGGGTTTCATTTGGGATAAGGACTTTATTGCTTTGATTGTTGCCGTTGTGCTATTTCGTTGTTGTTGTTGATCGCGCAAACAGGGGGAGGGAGAGAATCGCGATGAGAGGATCTTTTTTTGTTGTTGTTTTCGTTTCTGGGAACTGAACAAGAACGAGTGTGAGAGAGAGGGGAGGAGGCGCTGCCTCTCTCCTATTTTCATTTAGGGTTTTGTTGGAAACCAAGTAGGATTTGAAGTATGGCTGGATCCGGGTCACACTAACCCGACCCGGACCGGTCCATTATTTTTATTCTTTATGTCTTTTTATTAGTTCTTGGGCCTTACCCCCCATCTGGGTCACACCCCCACTGACCCAAGTAGTTTTTTTTATCTTTTAATATTTATTTTCTTAAACATTTTCAAAACACCAAAATTTTTGTTTTAGATTTAAAGTTCCCTTTTAATTAAAAGTTATTATTTTCATAGAAAATACCAAAAATATCTTCACTTTATATGTATGTTTAGAATTTCTTTTCAAATATTTTAAAAAATGATATAAAAATAGCTTTTAATCGAGTCAAGTTTTGAGTTTTAATGGATGAATCAAGGAGGGTTCGTACGTACTTGTACGATTTGTCCTAAAAGTATTTGGGTGATGGCCGTTAAGCTTTTATTCGAATACTTGGATTCCATTAAACGCTCCATAAAACTCGATTTAATTCATCTTTTTTTTACAAAATACATTCTTTTAAACAATTAAATCATTTTATCTATAATGGAAAGAAGAGTTTGTACGTACTTGTACAATTTGTTCTTTAAGCATTTAGGCGATGGCCGTTAAGCCTTTGTTTGGATGTTTAAACTCCATTGAAGACTTCTTAAAAATTTATTTAACTCACTCTTTTTTACAAAAACGCTTTTCTTTTAATCAAATCAAATTTAGTCTATAATGGATAATGAAGAAGAGTTTGTACGTACTTATACAAGTTGTTCTTCAAGTGTTTAAGCGATGGCCGTTAAGCCATTGTTTAAGCGCGTAGACTCCATTAAAAGACTTCATAAAAAACTTGTTTTAGCGAGTTCTTCTTTCGAGTATTCTAAGCGATGGCCGTTAAGCCTTTGTTTAAATACTTGGATCCAATTAAATGTCTTTCAACTCTTCAAATCAATCTTTTTCATCACCTACGAGGGGGTTGTACGTACTTGTACAATTTTCTCTTTCGAGCATTTAGACGATGGCCGTTAAGCCTTTGTTTAGATGTTTGATTTCTCTTAACAAACAACTTCAAATTTATTCACACCCTCCCAATTTTAAAACTTTTTATAAAACGAGACACTTAGTCAAAATTCAAATGCAATTATACTTCCACATGTGAAGATCGAACGTTTTCCACTCGAATGCGATGATGGCCAAAATCCTGTTTTAACTGCGATTTAGTCATCCATTCTTGTAGTGATGCAAATAATCTCTTACCCATGTGCGCATAGTATTGTTTGAATGCGATCGAGTACCTCTCGCTAGAATCAACCAACAAACTCGGCGTTTTAGCCCGAACTACGATTGCTCTGACTTTCCCATTGCACTAGGGAATACGTAGGCACAAGATACAAATGTCTTGGCGAGCACAATAATAAAAAATCTTTTTTTGTTTCTTCCTTTTTTCCAACCTAATAAATAAATAAAATAGATATAAGCTAACAATCATTCGCAAGATAACTAAATGGGTCCCATCGAGTACGATGGAGGTGAGGGGTGCTAATACCTTCCCCTTGCTTAACCGACTCCCGAACCTAAATTTGGTTGCGATGACCATCTTATCCATTTCCTTTTCATCTGTGGGTTTTATCGATATTTTCCCTTTCCTTCTTGGAATAAATAAAGTTCGGTGGCGACTCTGTTGTACTTCGAATGCGTGCAAACGCTTCGAGTCACATTTTTACCGCTACAGAAAGTGGCGACTCTGCTGGGGATATCCTAAGAGAGTCAACCCTAGTTTAGTTTTTCTCGTATTATTGTTAGCTTTATTTATTTGTTTATTTATTTCTTTTATTGTTTGATTTTTTATTGTATGGTTGGAATATCTTGATTATTGGCACTTTGTGGACAAAGCTCTACACCCGAGCTCAAGAAACACATAAGATAAGATGGTGGGTTAGTATTAAACTTGCTTGACGTAGTGTCAAGTGGGAGATACTAATACTCCGCCTAGAGTAGGTCCTTTGAGAAGATGTCTTTGGTTGAGTAAGTTATTTACTCGAGCGATGATGTTTTCAATTTGGATCGTTAACTCTAGGGACCTTTAGAAAAACCCTTAAACCATGACTTTTTAGGAAATGGTGGTTTCGCGCCCAACTTGCGTAACGTAACTATTACCGTGGGTAAGTGCGAAAACCACACTCAGAATAAGCTTCATTTGAAAACATGGTTGTGTGGGAAGTTATTTGCTAGATGATCAAGTTTTCAAAAGGAGCTCGTAACTCTGAGAACCGTATCTAGAACCTTGTCGTAAAAAACCTTAGAACTATCCTATTGTGTGCCACTTTGTGCTGAGAAATCAGAATCTTTATGTTTCATATGATTTGAAATCCATTACATGTTAATCATTCATGACATACATCTTTGCATAAAAATGACAAAAATTTCATGCATCCATATTCATACATTCAAGTTGTCAATTCATATCGTCTGTCTTCGTCTTCACATTTTTTTCCACTGTCAAACTGGTTCCTCAACACTTGAGACTGGAATTATGTTTCAGTAAACTATGGAAGAGCTTAAACAAGAAGAAGATCAATTAACTGGGTCAAGAATGATAAGTTACTAGTGTTTCAGACAGGATCGATCTTCCTCGTCACTGATTAGTCACTAGGCCTTGTTTCCTTCTGTTTGCAATTTCCTTGTTTTGTTTCGCGTACTGCATTTAAACTTTGTTTGTTCCTGAGTGTTTGATTTTAATGAAATGAGCATCTCGTATTTTGATTCTATTCAATCCACTGTGTTTATCTTTATGCTTTATCTTTCAAAAAAAAATCTCTTGTTCTTTTTCTTTATGCAAAGATCGGAGGGAGGATGATGACAACGAAATACCCAAATTGTTGAATTGTATGCTTTCAAATAGAACTTTGCTGATGATGTACAGGCATTGTTTCATTCCCCAAATATTGGAGAAATAAGGAAGTTAATCCCTAGTCAACCCCTCGGAGCCTTCGAAGTTGGAGTTTCTTTTTAAACAAAAAAAAAACCCACAATTTTAACCTGGGGCAGGGTAGTTCTCAGTTAATTTGTTTCTGCATTCAACTTCAAGAAAATCATTAAGTACACATTTCAATAAGGGTTTCAACCAAAAGTGATCAACATGGTTCTCATTAATCATTATCAAGGCAGTCACTATCTTTCCAATACAAAAAAAAAAAAAAATTCAAAGAAAAAGCCCGCTAAGTCAAAACCTACGAAGGAGACTTAGGCAAAACTGGGGCATCCCGCTGGCTGTAATCTCAAAAGAAGACAGATCAGGCAAAAGTTAGGGATAAAGCAGAAAAGGAGAAGTCAATAAATTCCTTGAACAACAATAAGACATTGTGACTATCAAAAGGAAGAAGTGACTGCCATCTCAAAAATTCCCTTGACTCGTGAGTCATTATCATGAATAGGTGCAATTCCAAAGTCTCTTGGAACCTAAATGCATAATTTGAATTAATTGAGCGTAGGATTGGAAGATCATCACGAAGAATGGGTTGGGTACAAATATATTTTGAGCCTATATCCTTTGTTTCTATAACCGTGAACCAAGCCACGTTACAACCTTCAAAAGACCTAATTGAAGCAAGGTTTATTTTGAAAGCATACTATAACAAGGTTGCGTTAACCTGACTCCTAAAGATCTTTGCAAATCGTTTGTTTTACCATACCTTTTGCTTTATCCATCAATTTGAATGTCTAGACAACTGTGTTTGGACCTTTGATTCATTTTTCTCTACATCAATAACATTTCCTACAATGACTTTGATTTCAAAATATGCTTTGAGCATTGCATTAAATTTACCATTTCGAATAAACATTTTATTTGCAAGTACTCATCTTTCAAGGAAGTTTCAAACTCAAGAGACTTGATCAGTGATCCTATCAGGGGCAAGTTATTTCAAGATCTTGTTATTCAAAAGTTATACTAGGGGCAAGAATTACCAACATTCATTTCAAGAAACTGAAGCCAGGATCAGATAACAACCAGTCAATCAGGGGCAATCTTCTTCAGCAATCCCCAAACAGTTTATCAGTCCTTCTCAAAAGGATCATCAGTGTGACATAACAGACTTGGCAGTGTTCTCGTGTTGAGGAATCAGAGTTTCAATCTTCCCTCACAAAAGAGTCTACTTCAGTTATCATGACCAATTGCATTGCATTGATCATTCATAAATCATGCATCTAAACAAAATTCATACTCATTTACATCATTACCTTGAGATCAAAGCCCAACTTACTTGGCATCTACCAAAACATTGTTTGTCCTTTCACCCAAAGCTAGTCATTGGATTCATAATCTTCATTGCCATCCAAAGCGTGTTATCGGATGTCATAATCTTTCATTGTCATCCGAAGCTTGTTATCGGATGTCGTAGTTTTTCATTGCCATCCAAAGCCTGTTATTGGATGTCATAATCCTTCATTGCCATCTGAGGCCTGTTATCAGATGTCATAAATCTTCATTGTCATCCAAAACCTGTTATCGGATGTCATAATCTTTTATTGCCATCTGAGGCCTGTTATCAGATGTCATAAATCTTCTTTCATCCAAAGCTTGTTATTGGATAATCTTTCATTGCCATCCAGAGCCTGTTATCGGATGTCATAATCTTTCATTGTCGCCCAAAGCCTGTTATTGGATGTCATAATCTTTCATTGCCATCTGAGGCTTGTTATCAGATGTCATAAATCTTCATTGTCATCCAAAGCCTGTTATCGGATGTCATTACCATCTAAAGCCTGTTATTGGATGTCATAGTCTTTCATTGCCATCCGAAGCCTGTTATCGAATGTCATAATCTTTCATTGCCATCTGAGGCCTGTTATCAGATGTCATAAACCTTCATTCTCATCCAAAGCCTGTTATTGGATTTATAATCCTTCATTGCCATCCAAAGCCTGTTATCGGACGTGATTCTCCATTGCCATCCGAAGCCTGTTATCGAGTGTCATAATCTTTCATTGCCATCCAAAGCCTGTTATCGGATGTCATAACCATTCAATGTCACTCTCAAATTTATCTGATTATAGGTATCGTCTAATGCCACCCTTAAACGTTCTTACTATCCAGAGTTTTATCCCTGTTTTCCAAGTTTCTCCATCAATTGTTAATCTCCTGTGGCGCTAGTTTCCAACAGAGATTTAAGAATGTCTTATATCACATTGCAATAACAAAAAAAAGAGTCCATGCATTGCATTTCATTTGCATATGGACAAAAATTGTGTACTTTGTATTTAAGTCTCTTCACATCTTCGATGGAAGAAACTTAAATAGGGGCATCTGTCGCACCCCAATTTTTGACCCGCATATTTCATTCGTTTGATATTATCGCATTCGTATTTCATTTGCATTATATCATCGCATCATTGCATGTTTTAGAAAAAATTAGACTTTTTATTAAAGTCAACAAAAATAGCTTTATATCCACATAGTTGTTTATTCATCCAAGTTTCATTTTATTCTTAGACGACAAATAATTGTTTGTTATTGTTATTATTATATTTTAAATTTAAAAAAAAAATTGTGTTTTAATTTCTAGTTTAATTTAATTTTTATTTTTGTTTTGTTCATTTATTAAGAGTAGTAGTGTTTTTATTTTTTTTTCAGGATTTATTTTAGTTATTGTTATACAAATAAGAAAAAGTGTTTGATTTATTTTTTAGGCCCAATTTAATTCTTTTAGGAAGCCCATTTCATTCTTTTTGCCATTTCACTAAGTCAAACAAAAAAATAGTACAAAAGTTTTTTTTACAGAAGAGGTGTCTTCAACGTTTTCTCACATCTCAACATCATCTTTCCTGCCATCCCAAAACAAATACAACAGTCCAAAAATCCTGCTACTACCTGCACCATTGCTGCCCTATACATCCAAAATTTTCACCATTTCTATTCAAAGCCAAATCCTGCATCATAAAACACCAAATTCAGCTTCCATAAAAGTTCAAACTTCATCCGAAAATTCCCCCCCAAATCCTATCCTTTTGCCTATATAAAATCAGACATACAACCACACGAAAAAAAAAAAAAAACGATTAGGAGAAAAACAGCCACAACACTCCCTCACACTCTCAAACAACATACCCTCAATACTCACTCAACTCATCCCTTCAAACCTAACTCAATAACCTAACTCAATACCCTGCATACATCCTCATTCCGTACACACTAAACCTCACTCTATAACCTTCGAATTTCTGCACAAAAAAACGGAGACTTCACAACACAACCTTCACACAAAACCGTGATACTCACAAACCCCTCCTTCATACATACTCTCTACAACACTCACAAAACTACCCCAAACAGTAACACACATACAATAGTCTCAATAGCAGCAGCACGAGTCAAAACACAACATACTCGGAAGAGAAAGACGAAACAGAATCGAAGAGCAAAGAAAGCAGAAGTTGATCGAAGAAGATCAAGGAGAAGCCAAAATGTAATGTACCTGAGTTCTTCTATTTCATATTTTCTGATTTCCGATCGAACTCGTATCATGTATCTGTAACTGTGAATCGTAATAAAATTGGGGTTTAGGGTTTCATTTGGGATAAGGACTTTATTGCTTTGATTGTTGCCGTTGTGCTATTTCGTTGTTGTTGTTGATCGCGCAAACAGGGGGAGGGAGAGAATCGCGATGAGAGGATCTTTTTTTGTTGTTGTTTTCGTTTCTGGGAACTGAACAAGAACGAGTGTGAGAGAGAGGGGAGGAGGCGCTGCCTCTCTCCTATTTTCATTTAGGGTTTTGTTGGAAACCAAGTAGGATTTGAAGTATGGCTGGATCCGGGTCACACTAACCCGACCCGGACCGGTCCATTATTTTTATTCTTTATGTCTTTTTATTAGTTCTTGGGCCTTACCCCCCATCTGGGTCACACCCCCACTGACCCAAGTAGTTTTTTTTATCTTTTAATATTTATTTTCTTAAACATTTTCAAAACACCAAAATTTTTGTTTTAGATTTAAAGTTCCCTTTTAATTAAAAGTTATTATTTTCATAGAAAATACCAAAAATATCTTCACTTTATATGTATGTTTAGAATTTCTTTTCAAATATTTTAAAAAATGATATAAAAATAGCTTTTAATCGAGTCAAGTTTTGAGTTTTAATGGATGAATCAAGGAGGGTTCGTACGTACTTGTACGATTTGTCCTAAAAGTATTTGGGTGATGGCCGTTAAGCTTTTATTCGAATACTTGGATTCCATTAAACGCTCCATAAAACTCGATTTAATTCATCTTTTTTTTACAAAATACATTCTTTTAAACAATTAAATCATTTTATCTATAATGGAAAGAAGAGTTTGTACGTACTTGTACAATTTGTTCTTTAAGCATTTAGGCGATGGCCGTTAAGCCTTTGTTTGGATGTTTAAACTCCATTGAAGACTTCTTAAAAATTTATTTAACTCACTCTTTTTTACAAAAACGCTTTTCTTTTAATCAAATCAAATTTAGTCTATAATGGATAATGAAGAAGAGTTTGTACGTACTTATACAAGTTGTTCTTCAAGTGTTTAAGCGATGGCCGTTAAGCCATTGTTTAAGCGCGTAGACTCCATTAAAAGACTTCATAAAAAACTTGTTTTAGCGAGTTCTTCTTTCGAGTATTCTAAGCGATGGCCGTTAAGCCTTTGTTTAAATACTTGGATCCAATTAAATGTCTTTCAACTCTTCAAATCAATCTTTTTCATCACCTACGAGGGGGTTGTACGTACTTGTACAATTTTCTCTTTCGAGCATTTAGACGATGGCCGTTAAGCCTTTGTTTAGATGTTTGATTTCTCTTAACAAACAACTTCAAATTTATTCACACCCTCCCAATTTTAAAACTTTTTATAAAACGAGACACTTAGTCAAAATTCAAATGCAATTATACTTCCACATGTGAAGATCGAACGTTTTCCACTCGAATGCGATGATGGCCAAAATCCTGTTTTAACTGCGATTTAGTCATCCATTCTTGTAGTGATGCAAACAATCTCTTACCCATGTGCGCATAGTATTGTTTGAATGCGATCGAGTACCTCTCGCTAGAATCAACCAACAAACTCGGCGTTTTAGCCCGAACTACGATTGCTCTGACTTTCCCATTGCACTAGGGAATACGTAGGCACAAGATACAAATGTCTTGGCGAGCACAATAATAAAAAATCTTTTTTTGTTTCTTCCTTTTTTCCAACCTAATAAATAAATAAAATAGATATAAGCTAACAATCATTCGCAAGATAACTAAATGGGTCCCATCGAGTACGATGGAGGTGAGGGGTGCTAATACCTTCCCCTTGCTTAACCGACTCCCGAACCTAAATTTGGTTGCGATGACCATCTTATCCATTTCCTTTTCATCTGTGGGTTTTATCGATATTTTCCCTTTCCTTCTTGGAATAAATAAAGTTCGGTGGCGACTCTGTTGTACTTCGAATGCGTGCAAACGCTTCGAGTCACATTTTTACCGCTACACCATGAGCCTATAGAGAGATTACCAACCTCTCTTTAGGTCAGCCCCTAAGGCTCATACTATAAGGAAATAAAGTTGTGCCTTCACTAGCAGCAATTGCTTTTAGCGCAGTGGTAAGCGCTTGATCATACAGATAGAGCCTTGAGTTATTTTTGTTACTAGAATTTATTCCAGCTTGACGACGATGATATCACCTAATTTGTTTATTGCCTCATCATCATCCAAAATCACAACATGCTATTGTTTTTCGGCAAACTTATACAGAGGGTGATAACACTCTCTACAGCAAAAACATAGCCCTCATTCCTTGAGATCCATCAATTCACTATTTACCCCATGATTATAATCTTTAGATCCCTTTTGGCGCTCATTATTGTCGTTTGAACGCGTTGATTGAATATGTGCTTGGATGGGTCTATGTACAATTGCAATCGGGTTAGAACCCGACCCACATTGGTTATTCTTGAATTGGGTTTTCCCACTTAACACAAACCTTTTGTTTATTTAAGTGGGTCATGAGAATTGAATCTCCTTATTTTCTTCCTTAATAGGTAATCCAAAACTCTAATCATTAATTCTTTAGAATTACTAATCCCACCCTAAGGGGTAGAAAAATACCATATGAAAGTCCAAAATCACCCCCTAATTCCGGAGGTTCATCTCTGAATGCACCTTTTCTTTAGAAAAAACATTCAAACAGAGTCACACCCAATATATTTTCAGGGCAGATGCAACGCGTTTTGTTATTTTTTCACTAGTTTTCACTCTAAGTTCGTTTCTTTACCTAAAAGGTCTTTTTCTAGCTTTTTTCACTCTTTTGCTTCTAGCTTGCTCATTTTAAGTCATATTTTCTCGTTATCTTGCTAAATGACATGTAATGACAACATGTAATCACAACCACAAACTTGAACTATTGCTTGTCTTCAAGTAATCTGTCTACACATTGAAACTATGTCATAAATAAATTACAAAACTTATCACATGAATCTCACTTACTTTTGCTGATTGAGACATCTGTTCTTTGCTTTACTTTGATCAGTTTATATTAGTTCTTCCAGCATCGATACCCAACCTATCTCTCTGCTCACCATTATGCACTCAATTGCAAGGGTGTTCACTCAATCAACATACAAGGGTGAAAATCAGTTAATTTGTAAATTATCTGCAAAATCTGTCATATCATATTTAAACACACACATTCGAGGACTTTTAAGGTTGTAACATGACTTATGTTAGGGTAGAATAATGTTTGGATAGTAGAGACTTTTTCTTACTTTTGGTCCTATTCTTTTCTCAATTTTTTTGTTGTTGAAAATGTCATATTTTTGACATCTTATTTTTCTTTTTCTTTTATTTGACCAAATTTTCTAATACCTCAACTCCCAAACTTAAATGTTGCTAACTTCCAATAGCAACCTCAAACTTAAATGTTAATGACTTCATTGATGATTGATTTAAAAATAAAAGTAAAATATTAAAGTGTGAAAAATTATAGTTAATATATTATAATTGTACTCATTTTTATATCGATGATATTTTTTAATTTTAATTAATTTGTAGCCTCTAATATTTTGTTTGTTTTACTTTTTATAATAAACGTAAAGTATAATATAATTATAGTTTATTATTCATTTTTATTCATGGTAGGGAACTTCTAAGATTCAAATACTGACAAGATTTTGCTAGGATGTTTTAATTTATATATTTCAACTTGCTGAATATTGAATATCTGTGAAGAAATTAACGAGTGCAAAAAAATATTGATGTATTTTATTTATTCTTATTTATAGTTGGCGTATTGTATTTATTCTTATTTTTATGGCGTTGATATTAAAAAAATCATAAATTTAACTAATTTTTTAATCACATATATTATTCCTAGTATGATTTTAATAATTAATTTCTTATAATTATTTTTCAGTTTTATTTAAAAGATATACAAATTAATTAATTAATTAATTAGTGATAAAAAGTTTTACCCTGTTCACATATCATATGTTCTAACTATACTCTTTAACAATTTATTTAAATCAAAAAACGAAAAATAACGAATTGTATAGAAATTACAATTGATGTATTATAATTATTCTCTTTTTATTTCAAATATATTTACAAAATAATTTATTTTAAATTATTTTGTTAATGACTAACATTAACATTTATTACATGTATGATTTTTACGCTAAATTATAAATAGTATAAATAATTACTTTTATAATTTTTAGAAAACATAAAAAAACTAAATTTAATTAATTGTTTATTGACAAACTTGTGTCGGGTGTATGTGTATGTAGAACTGTCAAAACGGTCTAGCGCAAATAGATCGGGCCGCCAAGCAATGTAAAATATATGGCTCGAGCCTTTAAATTAGAGTCCAATTTTCAAGAAGGATTTTTTTAAACTTGTTTTAACAAGCTCGTTACTTATTAGGACTAGTTCATATGGACCGTAGTTAGCCCTTTGACCCGCATAACTATAAATTTTAAAAATTATGCTAATATTTTTGTTGTTTCATTCAAAAACAGAATATTGAGTTGTCTATTCTCCTAATATTTTATATATATACACCCCTTTATGTTTGACGCCTTTTTTTAGACTTTTGTGCTTGATATATTTATTTCTTCTTTACGATTGTTCGGCCCAGCGTATGGGTTATTGGTCTCCCCATTTTGATTCGATTAGTGAATCCTTGTTGCGTTAGGATTTGTTCATCGTGCGTGTACTTTAGGACTTGTTCATCTTGTGTGCGCTACTGGCGTGTCCGTCGAACTCTATAGTCCCAATTGGAGTTTTGTCGACACTAGCTTCAATCGAGAAGAGTTGATGTTACTCTTTAATGTCATTAGGAATCATCCTTGACCAAAGGTAAGGTCCATGCCCCTGCCCCCAAGTTTGACTTGGTTCGGGGCAGACTTTTCTAGGCTCCACCGCCTACGCTCTTAAAGTGGATAATTCATAAGAGGAGGTGCGCCAACTCAGCTTGAAGCGTGTTCATCGAGTGTGGGAAGTTTACTCTAGGGTGCGCTTGCAAAGGGTTATGAGTTTGCAATGTCTCATAGTTAGCAGATTAATTATTGACATTAGGGGTATTTGCAGTGCGGTATGAGCGATTTTGATGCTAAAAATTATTCGTACCGCGAGAAAAAAAATGTGCGGTTCAAGCCAAACCAAATAAAACTAATGCGGTTTAGATTGGTTCGCTTCATTTGGTATTTTACAAGAAAAATATTGAGCCTTACATACACATATAGATGAAAATATAATTTTGTGTCTAATCGTTCATACATTACTATAAAAAATTTATAATTGTCAAAATAAAATTATAATTTGATACATAAAAATGCTCTTACAATTTTATCTTAGGTCTAAAGAATGACATACATGAAATTGCATTCGTAAATAAATATTATACAAAGAATACGTAAAAGTATATTTTGTCAAAATAGTATTTATAAATGAATAATATTTTATTTTTGGATGATATATAAATTAAATTAATATTATACAAAAAATATGATAAAATATACACATAATACTAGTTGTTTTCTCTAAAAAATTAAAAATATAAATATATATTGGTCAGTAAGATTTTATAATATAATGCGGTTTGGCTTGATTTGGTTTATAAAATACAAACCGCAAACCGAACCAAACTTCATGGTTCTGATAGAAAAACACTTAGAAAGGGGGGGTTTTAATAAGTGTAGCTTTAAAACTTGACTGATAAAAATAAATTGCACAGTTATTTTTATCCTGGTTCGTTGTTAACTAAACTACTCCAGTCCACCCCCGCAGAGATGATTTACCTCAACCGAGGATTTAATCCACTAATCGCACGGATTACAATGGTTCTCCACTTAGTCCACGACTAAGTCTTCTAGAGTATCCTGATCACAACCTGATCACTCCAGGAACAAATGCTTAGACACAAGCTAAGACTTTCTTAGAGTATCCTGACCACCACGTGATCACTCTAATTACAACTGCTTAGACACAAGCTAAGACTTCCTAGAGTGTTCTGATCAACACTTGATCACTCTAGTTACTTACAAATTAATGTAATCAAATAAGAGTTTTACAATGCTTCTTAAAAGCTATAATCACAAACTGTGATATTTCTCTTAACGTTTAAGCTTAATCTCACTAATATATTACAACAGCAATGTAGTGAGCTTTGATGAAGATGAAGATTCTGAGCTTTGATTTGAACAGCGTTTCAGCAAGTTAATATTCACAGAAATCGTCAAGAATTTTTGTTGTTGTTTCTCATCAGAACTTCATATTTATAGGCGTTTGAGAAGATGACCGTTGAGTGCATTTAATGCTTTGCGTGTTCCGTACAGCATCGCATTTAATGTTATACGCTTTTGTCAACTACCTCGAGCCTTGTTCACGCTGTGTCTACTGACGTTGCCTTTAATAGCTTCTAACGTTCCTTTTGTCAGTCAGCGTAGCCTGCCACTTGTACTTTCTTCTGATCTGATGTTTGTGAATACAACGTTTGAATATCATCAGAGTCAAACAGCTTGGTGCAAAGCATCTTCTGATCTTCTGACCTTGAAGTGCTTCTGAGCGTGATACCATCAGAACTTCAGTGCTTCTGCTTCTGATCTCATGTTCTTCTGATGCTTCCATAGACCCATGTTCTGATTCTGCTTCGACCATCTTCTGATGTCTTGCCAGACCATGTTCTGATGTTGCATGCTGAACCTTCTGAGTCAAAGCTTCTGAGCGCTGATTTATGCATACTCTTTATATATATTTCCTGAAAAGGAAATTGCATTTGATTAGAGTACCATATTATCTTAAGCAAAATTCATATTATTGTTATCATCAAAACTAAGATAATTGATCAGAACAAATCTTGTTCTAACAATCTCCCCCTTTTTGATGATGACAAAAACATATATAAATGATATGAATTTGCGATCAGAAAGAGCAGACGGCAAAAGACAAATTACACAGCTATAGCATAAGCATGTGAATATGTCTCCCCCTGAGATTAACAATCTCCCCCTGAGATAAATAATCTCCCCCTGAAATAAATACTCGAAGAACTTTAATAAAAGACTTCCCTGATTATTTCGGTAGAGACGATCACATAAGCTTCTGTCTTCAGAGAATTCATAGCTTCTGACTTCTGCTTCCATTGGATAGCTTCAGAACTTGAATTTCTTTAGATCCTTAGACCACTCACAGCTTCTGATTCCTGCTTCCATTTAGGACAGCTTCAGAACTTGAATTTCTTTGATCTTCAGAACATTCACAACTTCTGATTCCTGCTTCCATCTAGGACAGCTTCAGAACTTGAATTTCTTTGATCTTCAGAACATTCACAGCTTCTGATTTCTGCTTCCATTTAGGACAGCTTCAGAACTTGAGTTTTCTGGATCTTTAGAACATTCACAGCTTCTGATTTCTGCTTCCCTCGGATAGCTTCAGAGCTTTGAATTTCTACCAACATCACTTCATGCTAGATTTGTATCAGAACATTGTTGAATGTACCAGAGCATCATCAGAGCATCTCTACATCCTGAAATGTTACAGAACAAAAACTAAACGACAAAAGTCAGCATGAACGAGTCAGAACATAAAATGTATATTAGACCACATGATATGTATCAGAGCCATATAGGCTAAAATAATGTATCAGAGCAAATAGAATTTTGTTAAAGCAAATAGACAAATTTTGAATCAAATTCTATTATCAGTGCTTCTGATTCTGAAGCTTGACAGCACTCAGCTTGCTTCAGTTTCCATAAGCTTATTCTTTTTACAGAATAACGCTTCTTATGGTTTTGCTTTGAAGATTCTCTTCACTTCTTTATACCTGCAAAACACTTAAACCAAATAGAACTTGCAGTTCTTGTTAGTGAAAGCAACTAATTAAATCAAATCATTTATCACATATTTCTCCCCCTTTTTGTCATATCATCAAAAAACAGAAAAGATTCAGAGACAAACAAAAAGAAACACACGGAGGAAAAGGGATGATTTCATTGAAGTTTGAACACCCCTAATTGAAATTACGTAAAATTTTACAAAATAATTAACTTGTCGAAAAAGTTAGAATGCAAGTATATTCTACTTCTTTTTTACTTGATCTTCGGCTAGTTGTGCAACCGGGGAATGTCCTAGTGGAGGTATCTGTCGGTCGACTTTGCTTTACAGAGATATGTGTCTTTACTGATAATGTCGATCTCTGGTACAACGTCACTATTCTGTTATGGAACCAAATTTTGTAAGGATTGATGGTGAACGATATTTATCAGTAGTGTATATCTCTAATACTGCGACACAAAATGGATTTGCAAGGTTATTACTCCAACGTCCAAGTCAATTCGAAATTCAAGATTTTATTTTTTATTTTTTAATAATTGCAAATATATAAAAATAAAAAGCATAATACAAAGATGGGGGGTTGGGGGACCAAAAACCCAGTAAAACATACAACAAAAAAGTAGTAGAGAGCAACCTTAAAGACAAACTAGATCTAAAATTTTTGCTAACAAACACGTACTACAAGTACAATCCAGCAAACCCGCGTATAGGCTCGAAACCGAATTGCAAAAAATTGTAGTTTGTGAACGGATAAACACATAATCCAAATCTTCAAGAATAAGAATGAACCGACTGTAAACACGAAAAACAAGTCCACACCCCAACAACCCACTGTATCAATATACAACAAAAACCATGTGATAAAAACAATAAGCAAAACGACTCTTTCGAGCCAAATAATCAACTATCAGAAAATGATATGGATATCCACTCAATCTAATATCAATCAAAATGATTGATATAGATATAAAGTCGACATCGATGCAAAGGAGGCAACCTTTAAAACTCGAAATTTGCAGATCTCAATAGATCTGGAAACAATCAAAACTTCAAAAGATAAGGACACCAAACTTGCACCGGAAGCACAAACCTGCTTGTGCTGGAGAACCGAAAACACTCACCTCACCGGCGAGAAAGAAACCACCACTGTGAACCACTCGTCACCGACAAGGTAAAAAGCAACCCCATCAAAAGGGGTTTGACGACGACGCGATCAAAATGACCGATCGCACCTTCACAGATCTGAGGTTACATTAGAAAAGCAACTTTGAATTTGGGGTGGAAAAAGATGAAACTTTTAGAGAGAAGGCATGACGTTTGTTTTTTAGAGAGAGAAAAAGAAAGAGTACTTGTGATAATTCAAAATTCAAGATGAATGTAGTAAAAGTAAAAATCAAAATAATATACCAGCCCAAAATCAATATAATGAATAAAGGCTTTTATATGTTTGATCGTTTAGATTAAATTGACATTGGATTAAGCTTTGACTTTTGGACATTTGACCAGCCCAAAACAAGTTCAATTTATTTAACATTAAGTTTAGTTTTAAAATTTTGTGGAAGATAGCTTAATTCAATATGATTTGTTTTATTTTAACATTAATTGGATTCAACGGGTTTTTTAACATTCTTAATCATAAATCCATTTGCAAATTTATTTAACATTTATATTATTCTTAATTCATATATTCTATCAATTTTACTGAAACTAAGTTATATAAAAGTTGATGCCAAGATTAGAATTTTGTGAGACTTATGAGAATTTATTCTCATTAAATTAAATATATTTAAAAAAACAACAATGCTATTCATACAATCAAACATACAATATATTGTATATACTAATATACTGTTCATAAATATGATGAACAGTACCATGAACAATACATAAATAGTGTTACAAATAGTGCTCGTGAATAGTGTATAAACAGTGTAAGTCAAAGTTGGTTAATGACATGCAAAAAGTTGGTTAATGAATTGATGAAGTTGGTTAATAAGCACTTAAATATTAAAAATAAATTTTAATAGTAAAATAAAGTTGGTTAATGAAATGTAATAAGTTGGTTAATTAAGTTATGAAGTTGGTTAATTAAGTTATGAAGTTGGTTAATAAACACCCGGATGTTACAAATAATTTTTAGACGTAAACTAAAGTTGGTTAATGAAATGTAAAAATTTGGTTAATAAAGTAATGAAATTGGTAAATAAAGATTTAAAAATAATTTTTAGTAGTAAAACAAAATTCGTTAATGAAATATAAAATATCGGTTAATTAAGTTATGAAATTGGTTAATCGAACAATTTTCCATTTTTTTGGACAAAAATGCCTACGTGGATAATAAAAAAATGCTGACTGTGCATATGCTGCACACGTGGCATTTATTTTAATTTTTAGTTTTTTTTATAATTACACGTGGAATTTCGATTTTTTTGAAAATTTTTTTTAACAATTTTTTTTTTAAATTTTTATATTTAATATTATATATATATATATTTGATATAACAATACTTAAATTAAATGACATAAATAGATGATGTGTAAAATAGAATTATAGAGTTGTTCTTTTTACACCCCATGGTTTTTTTACTCGGAAAATTTCAATTTTTCCCCAGCTTCCGTAGATCCACATCCGGAAGCACCCCATATTTTAAAAAAAATTGATTCCTTCCGTAGATGCATTTACGGAAGTCTTATGGATAGACATTGTGTGGTCCATATTTTCCAAATGCTTCTATAAATTTAGGGTTTCTAGGTTTGCATCACCCATAAACACAAACCCTAATTACAAACACAAACCCTGAAAACAAACATTATTTAAAAACTGAAAATAATAAAATTATAATAAACTGAAAATATAAATAAAATTGATAGTATTAAATATTCATTATTTTAATATTTATTATTTCTAATAAAATTATTTAAATTATAAATATTTATTAAACATTAACTAATTTTAACAAAATAATTAAGTATTTATTAAACATTAATTATTTTTAGTAAAATAATTAAAATAATTAAATATCAAAATATTAAATAAAATTATAAAATAAAATAAATTTAAACATATTTACTTAAAAATAGCTAATACATATTTATATATTTCAATATGCATTTACGTTTAATAGTTATTTTAATATTATAATATATTATTTCAGTTTATTAAATATATTTTATTTACTTTTAGTTTATTATATTTTAATATTTATATAATATAATATTGAAATATTATATTCAAATATTATAATAATAAATATTTTAATATTTTAATTTATCAAAAAATATATTTATGTTCAATATTTTATTAAATAATATTTTATTAAAATATTATATTATTTAATAAACTGAAATAATATATTATAATATTATATTACTTAATAAACTTAAATAATATATTATAATATTTTATTTACGTTCAATATTAAAATATTGTATTTATGTGCTATAGCAAAATACAATTTTTGATGTTTTAAATAATATATTAATATGAATTAATAGTATATTAAAACATTATATTATTTAAAATATTTTTAGTAATATATTTCAGTTTAAATAGTAAATTATTATTAAAAATTATAATAAGTATATGTAATATAGTTGAATAATTTCGTGTTAAACAAATGGCCTAGTGTTAGTGGCTTCTAATTCCAACTAAAAGGTCATCGGTTCAAAATTAACCCTAGTATATATGTAGATGAATAGTCTCTTTAATTTTCTCATAAAATAATTTCTTTTTTTTGAAAAATTCCCATAAAATAACTTAATTAAAATAAAAAAACCTCCTAGTAAAATAATTTGAAATACCACATTATTGACACTAGGGGTGGCAAAACGGGTCGGAGTCCGCCGGACCGCCCGCACACCCGCCAAAAATTGGCGGGTTGGGTTGGGATTCTAGGCTCGCCGCTCGCTAAAGCCCGCCCCGCCAAAACCCGCCGCCCGCCATATCCGCCCCGCCAAAACCCGCCGCTCGCCAAAACCCGCTCCTCCTCCAAAACTTACTATTTTTTTAGTTAATTCTAATAATTGCAGTTCTTGATGATTTATTTTATACATTTATTTATAAATATATGTACTAAAAAAAGTAAATTTGTTAAAAAATTACTTTTATAAAAAATTATTTTAAAAAATCAGTGAAAAATTTAATTAAAAAGTAAAAAAAAAACATATTAATCTATTTAAAAAATATAAATAAAAATAAGCGGGTAAACCCGCTGCCCGCCAACCCGCCATCTTGGCGGGGCGGACATGATTTTGATACCCATTTTACTTGACGGGCATGCCCGTCCCGCTTGTTTTTTGGCGGGCATAAGGCGGGGCGGGCGGGGCGGGCGGCCCGTTTTGCACCCCTAATTGACACAAATTTTGGCTGTATTTTCCCTTAGAAAGCTCTAGAAGACGCTGTCACTCAAGCAGAAACTGGTCACAGGTATGGCGTCAGTTTCCGGTTCGATTGGTTTGGATCTCAACAATGAAATGAGGAGTCATCAAGTCGCCATAGCCGAGCTCAACGCCTTACCTTCTTCCAGAGTCTGTAATCTCTTATTCTCATTTTCAAT
Organism: Vicia villosa; assembly: GCF_029867415.1. NCBI lineage: Eukaryota > Viridiplantae > Streptophyta > Magnoliopsida > Fabales > Fabaceae > Vicia > Vicia villosa. Next base: position 468,629 of record NW_026705088.1, on the reverse strand, counting down.
TCACCCAATTCATACATTCGTAGGGTTAGGGTTAGGGTTTTTCTATTCATCTAATTTTCTTGCTTTGGCGATTCGTTAATTGATTTGAATCTGGATTCTCGGTTCTTAAGGGTTGATTCTCCTTTTCTCTAATCACTTCAAATTTCAATTATTTTTTTTATCATGCTATATGAATATATGAAGTACGGACATGGAATATCGAAAATACCATAGCGACACTGATACTGATACGTCGACACAAGTAATAATTTTAAAAAATAAATAAATTAGACATAGTCACATGTGTTGATGTTGGTGTTGGATACACAGACATTTTTTTTTCCAGGGATGTCGGTGCTACAAAGATTACACTCAATTTCAATTATTTTTGATTTGGGAAACTACATGTTTTCTCTTCTCATTGTTTTGCTATGTTAATACTTTGTTTTCCTTGCTATGAAATCTGAACAAAAATAAAGGGATTCCTGTAGTTTTATCCTGTTATTCCCCCAATTCTAAATTAACAAAGGAAGGATTTTTTTGTGATAATTGTGTTAAGGGATGGCAACAATCATAAAGGACTTATTTTGTTGTTGTTGTTACTGCAGACTGTCTATCAGAAAAATGGGAACTTGTTTTTTCGCACAACTGTCCAAGCCGCAACAAGCATGGAGCAGAGTAAGAATTCCTCACTTTTGACTTGTTTTCATTTTTTAGAAGAAACAATTTGCTTTAAGGTGCCAAACAGTTCTACTAACATTTTCTCCCTGAAATTTGTGTTGGATAGAACAACTTGATGCAGCCAAAGCCAAGCTAAAGAATCTGAATTCTTCGGTATAGTTGTATGCTAGAACTCTGGTTTAGTAGAAAGAAATGCAGCATTTTCCCGGTGGTTAAGTAGTAAGTACTTCATTTGCTTAGAAGTTGTTAGTTAGGTCCTAGATACTGTAAGTTACATAATGAATTAACTCCAATGATATTGTTCTGGGTTGCAAAAATGGACCTCTCATAATGAAATACTTAACCGATTTTATTAGTTTTTGCCTTCATGTTCCTTCAGCATCATGAAGGCTGAGTTTTATTTTTTTAATTGTGTTTTGATAGCTTATTTGGCCTTTTATCATTGTTGTACAAATTATGACACAATTTGTTTTATAATCTTAAGAAATAGATTAGGGGAGACACGATGTAATGCAAAATAAGGAGAATCAACAACTTTATAGAGTATTTACAGTGAATTTTACGTATAACCCACTAACTAATTTATGCAGAGAGTATGTTTTGACAAAGCCTGTAAGTTTTGTTAGTACTCATTTGACTATAACTTGTTATGTAAGTAGAAGTGTTTAGCAAACAAGTTTGGTAGTTTAATTTTATAATACTACTTCAGTTAGTTCTTAGGTATATTATTTATACAGTAAGACAGTATGAATTTGTAAGCATTATTGAAGGTTCAAGTAAGCCACTAGGTTCAAGTAAGCCTCTGATTGTATATGTTGTACGATTGTTGTGCATGTTTATCAATACACTTAGAATAAAGTATTGTCACACTATCAAAAGAGTCATGTGATATCTCTAAAGGACTATGAGCCTTAGAATAACTTATTATAAGTTTTCTGTTCTCTTTGAAGAATACAATTAGGCTAATTGCAATACTTTGTATAGTTGGAAATCTAATAAACAAACAATTTTGAGGCAATTCCTTATAGAATTACCATTTGCAACCGCTAGTGAAGAAGAAAACTAGTTGAGGTTGATCAATAGTACCATTCAATGGATGAAACTATTTTCTTTAAAACGACTCAAGATAGTAGTCCAACGTAAAATGATATGAGAATGTGAAATGAGGCCGTTTGTTTTTATGGAATTTTAGAAAATTCTTATATTGCTCATTTTACTAGGATAAATTTGCAAGATCATTAAGGCATAATTTTTTATGAATGCACTCATGAAAAATGTGTGTTTTGAGACTGCTCTCACTTTAGTTGAATATGAATCTTACTCACTATGTAAGTGTTCAAGTATGAAGACACATTTGTTTATATACTTTTTATATATGCATTTGACACTACTTTTGATTTTTTTTTTTAATTTAAATTTTAGCGGGAAATTGTTGAAAGAAATGAGGATGTGTGCGAAATATGTGCATATGGTTGTGAATTGAAAAAAACTTTTAAGTCCACGAGCAGAGATTATACAATTTTCTAATGTTTACAAGGTGGAGGTAGTCCTCTTGGGATGTTTACAAGGGATAGAGTTTTACAAACAGAGTGATACTTACAAAAAGTTAACACCGTATGTGTGTCACCTTCGACTAATTCAGGCTAGCTTGTGGTTTCATGTTAAATAATATTATTTGGAACCCAAAAATTTTTAATACCTTTCCTAAGAAAAAAATATAAATAAAATTTTATGCCTTGCTTACGTATGTTTGGCACACCTATTTCCGTCCTCCAAGATCAAGCATATGCCCCCTCACCCGTCTTTTGACATGGTTAGACTTCGAGAATTTCTTTTTAGAGCTCTTAACCTTCTTATGGGTTTTGATAAAATTTCAGTTTTGTTCTTTGAATTCGGAGATGCATCTTCGAACACATCACCTTTCATTTTTTAGGGGTATTTTCGGAGATATATTTTTGAAGAGGAGTGCTAGCAACACTCTCTTTTGAACACTCTCTCAAGCACTCACTTATTTATTGGTTTAACCATGTGTGGGCCCCTCACTTTAAAAATAGGTCCCACATAAAATAGTTGGACCCATACATGTTTCAACCAATAAGAAAGAAAGTGTTTGAGAGAGTGTTCAAAAGAGAGTGTTGCTAGCATTTCTCTATTTTTGAATTCACCCATTGGTAGAATTTAGAAGTACATATCCGAAATAATGATTTTCAGAAACAGAACCTAAAAATCAGAGAAGCTTAACATAAATTTAACATAGATGGTCCAAATTACATAGATATTGAAATAAAAATTTAAAATGTGTTATTATAAACGGGTAGTTGAGGACGTTGCAACATCTTAATGACATTTTCTCCAGACCTCTGAATCTTCGCATCGATTTTAATTGAACCCTTAGTGGAGTATCGACGAAAAGTACTCCACATAACCTTTAAATCGTCACCAGTCTTTAGTGCAAACTGGATGAACAACACCTTTCCTTCAGTGTCAAGTGATGGTGAACGATACTCGAGCTTGACTACCTTTTGGTTTTCTAGATATTGCAAGAGAGAATTGAGTATGGTTATCAACTCGGCGAGAGGCGTGTCTTCAGAGAGCCTAAATTGAAGTGGCGGTTTCGCACCATTGAAGTAAACAAAAGCAAGGTGAGGATATGTTTGGGTCATCTCTAATTTGTGGTGTGTGGTGTTGAAGAATTGGTTAGAGACCCTATTTACGAAAACATAGAAACAACTAAATTGGTAAAAGTAAATAGCGGTAAAATGTTGAATAGATATATTATATATGTATTGAATCATATAGAGTTTACAATGTGCACGAAAATACATACAAAAAATAGTTTGATTATATTCTAAAATGCACCGAAGAAATTGTCACTACTTAAATCTAAAATTGGTTCATCATGTTTTAACTTCCGAATTGTCACTCACATTTTCTCAATCCAGTGTCATCATGTTTTAACTTTTGAATTTTTGAAACAAATTTTCCACCTCTCTCGCATATCATCATTACAAATGATTGCCTTTTACTAGTGTCCTTATTGGACCTTCCAATCACAACGCCAAACCCGAGTTTGCTACCTTCCATTCGAACCCAATTAAGCATATGTTGACGAGCATTAAAAACTTGATCATTTGTAAATTGTTGGCTAACATCTATCTCGACAACAATCGTTTTAGAATCATCATTCACCTTATCCGGCTTAGCATCATCATTCACCTTGGCCGAAACAGCTTTGGGAAACATGTCGGGGTACACCATATCTAAAACAGACAAAAATAGAATATCTGTTAGAAATTCTGCTTCTGTAACAAACAGTTTCAGAAACGCACTTCTATAAATAGAGAGATTCGCTCGACTTTACAATAATAACAATAACAATCAATCATTATCCCATTAAATGAGGTTGACTACATGAATCAACTTCTCTCACAATATTCTTTCTAAGATCATGTTTCTATCCAAATTATTAATTTTAAGATTTTTCTAAACAACTTCTGTTATAGTTTTTATAGGTATTTTTCCATCTCTATTTGTTTGTCTGGTCTCAATCCGATCTACTTTATTACACAATTTATAAGTCTTCTCTTTATTTATCTAAATCACCTGAGTCTATTTTCCACAATCTTTTCTACTATAAGTGTTATCTCATCACTCTCTACAATATTCATTTATAATCTTATCATATTTAATCTTACCACACATTCATCATAACATTCCTATATTTACTTTAGTCCTACATAAAACTTGAGACAATCTAAGTTTGTTTTTTTATCCTTCTTCGAATTTTTTGAGCTTTTCTACTATTCTTTTTATTGTTTTAGGAAATAATCTCTTTCTAGAGATATTCTCTTCAGAGATCTGAATGGTCTAAAAATCATATTATATAGTAGTATTCATATCATACTTGATGATGCAATTTTACTAGGGGTGGTAAACGGGTATGTCCGTCCCGTAAGAACCCGTAAAGAAATGGAGCGAGACGGGACGATCATAGTTGAGCGTGCAAGTTTAAAATCTAAATCCGTTATACAAAAAAGTGAGGGTAGGGCGGAAGGGACCCGCGGGCAATGTATATTTTAAACCTAAAAATATAAAATTTATGTTGATGTCTGCATTCGCAAAAACCCGAAGAAAAAAAATAGAACGGACTAATGAACATATTAGAAAAAATGCGGGTTTAAATTCTTGGTTTATTCCACACACTAAAGTACGGTAAAAAATAACAATGGCCAATGAATCAAATCGTTTTACCACTCCTAAATTTTTCAATGATATTGATACAATGTAACTAAGTTGTTTTATTCTAAATACTTCATGTTTGATAGTTTACTTGATACAATGTAACTAAATTGTTTTATTCTAAATACTTCTTGGTTGATAACTTGTATATTTTTAGACAATGTCTCAAAATATCATAAAAAGAGTGACTTAATACGGGACTAACCCAATGATGTTTTCAATGACAAAAAATCCTTTTTAAATTATTCATTACAAATACAAGAGTTGTAAGACCATAATCCCCTACTTGAATTTAATTAAGCATAAATGTCTTCTCTAAAATTATATATGGTGCAGTTAACCTTTCTCTCATATAACAATAGTAGTAATCAATCAAGCAAGTGCAACAACATACAAGTAGATTGAATATTTAATTTAGCCATGCTAACGTCCTTACACCAATAATTCAGACCATGTGTCAGCAGATATTGACTTGTATATAACGTTCTATTTTTTAATGCATATTTTTTCCAAAAAGAAATGACATACATGTTACATGTTAAATATGAGAATCCAATGAATATCATGTTAGGATCCTCTTTTCTTTTGCACAAGAAATGTTTTGGTGGTACATGTTTGAATATTTCAAAAGCCTTCGACACCTTCATTTGGCAATTTCTTTTCAAGGTCATCAATTATTTTGCCTTTAATAGCATTTTTGGCATTGCAGTCACATATTTTTTTCAATATGCCTTTCTCTCAATTTTCATCAATTCCAAGCGAATGGAAACATTGAGATGACGACGATTATGAATGTGGCTTGGTGGAATGTTACCGAACCTTTGTAGCTATCATTACTAAAAAAAATAATTTTTATCTCAATTGAAAAAAAAGATTTTATTTCGATTTCATAGCCGAGGTAAAAAAATGACGTTATAAAAATTGTCACTTTTTTCTAGAAAAAAATTGTACCAGTCACTCGTTCATCCCCAACAATAATATTTTTTGGATTTTCAAAATTGCGTAACTTTTTACATCAGTTGAAAATAATACCTGAGATAAAAGAGTCTGTTTACATAATTTTTGTTTTAATCTGTTTTTTCGTTTCAAATCTGCAAAGCATCAAGTTTGTTGACAAATTTTGAATCTTCCTCCTCCTCATCATCATCAACAATAACAACAACAACAACAACGACAAATAAATAGAATCTTTGAACATTAAATTTCAACAACAACTAGATCCATAAAATTTTTAAACATTAAATTTCAAAAACAATAACAACAAAAATAAACAAAATCAACACAATCGTTAAATATTTAATCTCAACAACAACAACATTAAACATTTTACTTGACACAACAACAACAACTAACATTGCTAAGTTACATCCATGTTTTCCTAAGTAACATTAAACATTTTTAATAAGCTATTATAAGAGAAGAAATTACATTAAGGAACCAACCTTAAAACTATTTTTTGCTCTTACAATCAATCTCAGAAAATGGTGTTGTAGTTCATTCAGCTGCTTTCCTTATCATTGTTTTTAATTACGTTAAGTTTATGTTTCAACACTTTGCATCTAAAATTAATCATTAAGGCATTCACGGTCTGATTGGTTAGTGATGATTTCACGCGGATCACTGATGTTTCATGTGAATTGATGAGTTGACAATATTTTAACCATTGTTAATATATAAATTGACGACAAAGATTCGTTACTTAATTTTTTTCCATCAAATCGGATAACACTTTTTCCTCAGTTGCTAACTTAACCGAGGTAATAAGTCATAAATAAAAAATAAAATAAAATATTTTTTCTCGGTTGTCAGCTCGATCGAGGTAATACGTCATAAGTTAAAAGTCGTGCTAAAATACGGTTGTTGGAGTTCGAAGGCGTGTCTCATGAATACTTTTCCCCTGGTTTCCAGCTCAATCGAGGTAATAGGTCATAAACAAAAATATAAAAAAATTAAAAGATGCTAAAATACAGTTGATGGGATTCAAAGGCGTCCTTGATACTTTTCCCCTCGGTTGTTAGTTCAACCGAGAGAATATGTAGTATTTTTTAAATAAATAAAATGTGGTGTGTCTCTGGGTTACACATTGGTTGTTCATTGGCTGAGGTGAAATATTTGTCATAGAATATATTATTTGTAGTAGTGTACCTTGAACTAAACCTCAAACCTTAAACTTTGTTGGGACATGCTAAACTACAAAGAAAGTTGGGAAATATTGCTTAAAGATAGATCATTGAGACGAGACAAGCCTAGTAGACATTCATTTCTCCATATGGAGTTAAACTAAAAGGTCATACCCTAAGATCATTAATAACTCATCTTGGATTCTAAGAAAAGGCAGGTAAATCAATTTCTAGCTAGACTCTTGTTGTGGTCCTCTTCATGCTCAAACTTTCAACATTACCATTCTTGATCAATCCTATATAACCACAAAATTAAGTGACTTCCTTAACAATAAGGTATGTTAGGTACCTAATAATTACAAGTTGGTTTTTCCTACCCTTGGAAACATCATTCATGCATGTCATATCGCTTCTGAAGATTTCGAGGAAAGTAGTTGTTATAACAACTTGGAATCGGGTTGCTTAACCCTTAAGGATGCTTACGACTTCTTCACCAAACTTGAACAACCAGACTGCTGGAGAAAGAAGGTTTGGAATGCTCACATTCCTTCATCAAAATTAATGCTCTTTTGGATATTTATACACAACAAGCCACCCTTTGATAAAAGTACATTTGCTAGAGGATGCCACCTTCCTTCTATTTTCAATCTTTGTTTCATGCAAAGTGAAACATCCCAACATCTTGTATTTTACTATGATCTTGATCCTCACTTGTATCCCTCTCTAACTGTTGGGAGATCATCAACAAACATTGGTTAACAAAATGCAGAGTGGTTGCGACTGCTGCAATAATCCACACCATCAATGTAACTTGGTATGCCAAAAATTAGTTAAAGTTCATTAGCACAATGATCTGTTGGAACACTTGCATTGGCACCATCTCCTCAAATATTGCAAGCAACATTTACCCTAAAATTACTAGTTCATGCATGCTAGAATTCACTATCCTCAAAGCTTTTTCCATAAAATTGTACCCTTCCGACCCTCCATCTTTAACCAAGGTGTTGTGGAAACTCCTCCTCTTAGTTGGATAAAAGGAAACTAGGATAGTATGGTCATATGTCCTCACTCTATATCTGCATGTGGAGGCATCTTTAGAAACTTTTATATTGAACATATGAAAAGTTTCTCAAGCTACTTAGGTGATGGTAATAATATCCAATAAGCGGTAATCAGGGCATGTTGATTGTGGAAATTTCTTTCAAGAACAATTGGAACCACTTTTGGCTTGAGTCAAAATCCTTTCTTGTAGTGCAAGTCTTCTCAAATCACAAATTGATCTCCTGAAAGATTAAAGTAGGATGATTGAACTGTTGGATCACGATTTTAACAATTTTGCCACCAAAGAAATTACCGGGTCGAGTCGCGGATCGGTACGCCTTCTTTAAGACGTTTCGCGGTACTGCCAAAATTATGCAATGCAGCTCTTAATAACCACAACGCCTCCAGGATAAAAAAAACCCAATTCTATACTATACGATTACTACTTGCACGGTAGATAATCGGTCTAGAAATACACCTTCAGATGGTACTAGGGCCATTCAAATATGGTATAAATACCATCTTAGTATCTGGTATAACGACCAGTCGTAGTAATTTCTCAAACCAAGAGAAATTTCAATAATTCTCTAAAGAGAATCCAAGAAAAAATTATACTTATAATTTCTCAACTCAAACGAGGAGAAATTAACATTATTCTCTAAAGAGAATTCAAGAAGGTACTAAGAAAATTCAACGAGTTGAAAGAAAGGGGGAGAAGTTGGCGCTTCGACAATTCGAAAGACGCGGAGTTATGAGAGTGAGGAAGGAAAAACTCAAAATAAGTTTTTGGTGTGTTTTGGAATGAAACAAATGACTTCCTTATATAATGAAGTAAACTATCCAAGATTTCTAATCTAAGCGATGTGGGACTAAGGAATTTTTCCAACTAACATACAATGTGAGACTTGACTTAATGAACTTTTTCAATTCATCTCCCTATATTGAAATATATACATAATGTTCCAACAATCCCCCACTTGAATTTAAAATAGTGTTTCAGAAATAACGTCAGACGTTTCTAAGATTGTGCATAAGCAGAGGTGTCTACGACTTGAACCTTTGCGTAGCAAGTAGGATTCCGATTCAACAAGAGTGACACAATTGTCTTGAACTCTATCTCAGACATCAAACTCACATAGGTGAGTCTATCAAGAGTACTCCTGTATCCTAGGTACTCCCTCATACAAAGTATAGATCTCATTAAGAGTTTCTATTATCCCATCCTCTTATTACTTCAGGATTCATGCTTCTTTTATTTACTCTAGCATGATCGCCTCATATTACTCACAACTTGTTATTACCCATTGAACCTATTTCTTGGGATCTCCAATCATTTAGGTCGGGTTACCATCATGAGCAACTCATTTTTGTATAGGCATTAGTCCCATCTTTTTAGATGTATTATGGACTTTCTCTCTAGCTAATCCTTTCGTCAAAAGATGTGCTAAGTTTTCATCAGTGCGTACATGATCCACTCTTACAGCTCCTTTAGAGATACAATCTCTAAAGGCGTTCTGCTTTCTTCTTATTTGACGTCTTTTACCATTATAATAATGGTTCTCAATTTTTGCAATAGCCGCGGTACAATCGCAGTGGATCAACACAACTGGCATAGGTTTTTCTCATAAGGAAATCTCAACTAGCAAGCATCTTAACCAACTTGCTTCTTCACTAGCATTTTCTAATGTTATCATTTCAGACTCCATCATGGACTGAGCCAGGATAGTCTGTTTCTTTGATTTCCAAGATACAGCTCCTCCAACTATGTTGAATACATAGCCACCAGTAGCTTTGGAATCACCTAACAAGGTATTCCAATTTGCATCACTGTATCTTTCAAGTACAACAGGAAATCTTTGATAAAGTAGGATGATATCTATGGTCATTTTAAGGTACCTCATGACTCGCTCAATAGCTTGACATTGCTCGTTACTCGGTCTACTCGTAAATCTGCATATCAATTCTACGACATATGCAATGTCGGGTCTAGTACAGTTAGTGGCATACTTAAGACTGCCAATGATGCTCGTATACTTTGTTTGTCTTACACTTTCACAAGTGTTCTTAAAAAATTTCACACTTGGATCATATGGTGTGCATACATGTAATACGGTGAACTGACTTTTTATCGATCGAAATGTCGCGGTTAAGCAAGAGTCGTCACCGTCTTTTATTTTATCCAAACAAATTCAGAAAGGCAAAAAGAAACAGAAAAAAAAACCTTTTAAAGAAAATCTGAGTTCGGGGGGTAATTTATGCAAAGGGAAGGTGTAAGGCACCCTTTGCATCCATGGTTTTCCATGGGCTCTTAATTGCTTTGCTTGCTCGTTTGTTTTTAGAAAAAAGTAGATGGAAGAAAAAAGTGGACTTTAGCTCGTAAATGAGCGTAGCCAGTTTTCGAAGAATTGTGAGAAAGAATATTAAAGATTGCAAGGCAATTATGGGCAATTACCTTAAACTCAGATGATAGGTCTCTTTTTAGCCTTTCAGAATGAAAGGGTCTATCCTTGCCATAAGAGGGCAGGAAGCCTTTCGTTTGGAGGTTGAAGGGTCGTCGAAGCATCCTTTGCCCAAAGACTGACCCATGCCATAGAGGGGCAGGTAGTCTAAGGGGAAAGATCAGAATAGCCTTTCGTAGGCAGCCAGAAGATACCTCAGCCTTATTCGTGGGCAACTTTCGAGGGTCGAGGTCATGTTAGTGTATCGAAGGCAGCATCATTTTTAGGGTCTCATGACCTTTTATCGAGGCAACATGGCTGAGGTATCCTCATATTGAGGGACTGACTATTCTGCAAAAAATACAAGGCAACAAGGCAACAGGAACAGGCAACAGGGCAACAGACAACAAGGCAACAGAGAGGTTACCCAAAAGTGTGCGTGTGTGCACCAATCATGTGATTATATTCAAATATATTATCTTGTAAATTTAGTGATTCTATGTTCAATTCAAAGGTTGCACTCCCTAGGATTACTAACCACGCATTTAAATAATATAATCAAACAAATATGGGGGAGGGAAATTGTAACCAGCGGATCCCTTAATAGGGTTTGACATAAGTAATAATAAAGCATAAAATAAAATAGGGTTTAGGGTTACCAACGATGTAGCTTTGACATTTGACAAACCCTGAAAAGGAAAAAGAAGAGACAGAAAACAGAGAGTGAGTGCATTATCGGTTCGAAGGCGAACTTTATTAACCATAAAAGTAAAAATAATGAAATTAATAAATAAAATAATAATAAAAGACACTTAGCTTCGAATTTGATCTGATATGGTTGGCGGAAAGCCTCGGGGGTAACCCTGAAAAAGGCAAAGGCAGAAATAGTGAAGGCAAGACAAACCCCTGATTTTAAAAGAAAATAAAATATGCTTTAAATATAAGATACTTAGCTCTGGTTTTTTGATCAGGCGCGTTGTCGGAGTGAACCATGTCGATAACCCTGAAAAGGCATAAACAGAAAAGAAAATTTTTCAGTGTATATGAATGTTCGTCCTAAACCCTGATTAGGGCACAAGTTAACTATGGTTAATAGAATAAATAAAAGTTAAATTAATTAATTATTGGTTTTTAACCTAATTAATTAATTCAATGAAAATAGGGTTTCGGTCAAATATACCAATTAACAAAAATCTTTATAATTAATTAAGTAATTTAAATTAAATGATTATGTATATCAAAAACATTTAAAAAATTAAATAAAACTTTTTTTATCATCCTTATGCCTGTTGTGAGAAAGAAATAAAAATTTAGAATGATTTTATTAAAAGGAATTTTTTAGAAAAAAGAAATATATAAATCAAAAATAAAATAAACAAAATAATGTTGTATAATTCAAAGTAAATAAGAAATTAAAAAATACTCAGCTTATATTCCATGTGGTGAGCTTATGGTTGTGTGTGGGCAAGTTGAGGACCATGATATGCACTCCAGGCCTTAGATGCGTTGGATCCGTGGGTAATCATCATCCAACGACGCTGTGGTGAGGGCGTGTGGTAGGCACTCAAGTGTGAGACACAGGAGATCTGCAAGTTAGTTCTTTGAAAAAAGAATATGTTTGGGGTAGGATTCGAACCGGCCCCCTTATGGTTTATCAAGAATGCGCGTTGCCATCTGAGCCAAGTGCGCTTGTTGGAAAAGGAACGCGTTAGAAGCATAATATACAAAACTACCACGTATTACAAACAAAACGCGCGCTAAGTTCGAATCAACCAACGAGGTGATGACAAATCATCATCTTCTCCACTGAAACCTGCAAATGAGCTTTTCACAGCGCTTTTAACATATTAGCCATAAAAGCATCGTACCTATTACACCTGTGAACTGCAAAGACACTCAAACGCATGCGAAAATTAGATCTAAAGCCATATTCATGAATCTTTAATCCATGCGACTTCACCTGTACCACTTTCAGGATCCAAAACTTTCTAAATAGAAAAACCCCAAAAATAAAGGACGAACCCTAACAAAGCAATTGTCCCTAAACGCGCACAGAAATTCAATTAAATGTCCAGAATCATTCTGCACACCATAACAAACAATAATATGCATCTAAATCATGATTATATGCTATGAATCGATGAGTACAGATCGGCGAACCTGTCCTTAATGGAGGTTGTTCTGGAAGTTTTGATTGCGTGTAATGATTCAAATAGGTTCAGAGAGTCTTGGTGGAGATGTTTGAGCGCTTAGGTCCTCTTGAACTAGCCTGCAACTGCAAAATCGAAATTGGATTTTCTTGCACTTTTTGGAGCTAGCTAGGGTACTCTGATCTGCAGATTTTCGTCCCCTTGCTATTTGGACTTGTTATGTATATATATTAGAAGAATTAGGGTTGCTAATTGTGAAGAGAATCCTTATGAATCAATTTTTGCACTCTTTGGAAATTTGATTTTTTCAATCTTTCTAAAGTTGTCCAAATTTGTTTTAATCACACCAATCTTGCTGGCCACGAATTTGTATTGAATATATGGATTAAATGGAGATTGAAATTGTGTCCCACATATTTTTATATCAAATATTTGATTTTGTTTCAATTTAATTGATTTTAACTCTTTTTAAATTGAATAAAAATCAAAAATAAATTAATTAAATCAGATAAATTCGTGGGGATTGGCTTCTAGGCTTTGGATGACTTGTGGACCAAGATTGAATCAAATGATTTTGGGCCCATTTGCAAAATATTTGAGTTTCTTCACATTTTTCCCTCCAAAATGACCCAACTTTGACAAGGCCTATCTCCCTCAATTTTTGAGGTATGGAAGTGTTCTAAGACATTTTAGAAACCTTGGAGAGTCCTCTAACCAGTGTATTTGGTCTCATATCAAAATCATTTTCCATGCTCCTTGTATGTCCTTTTTGAAAAAAGTGACTTTTGTTGACTTTTGAAAAGGACCTGTAATGTATGAAGTCATATCTCTTAAACCATTGACCTATGAGCTCCGACTCTTGGACCATTGGATAGAGGAATGAATTCCCTTTAAAATGAGCTTTAGTGGGAATTTTTCTGAAGAAGTATGAATATTTGGTGAATTTCCAAAGTTTGGTTGACTTTTTCAGTTCATGCCCAAAATAGTAACTTTTGACTTTTGACTTTTCTGATCTTTCCTCGCATCATCATGATCAAACCTTGATCAAATGATGATTTTAGGGTTATGAGGATGTTGTTGACCAAATATCTTGAATTTTGACTGTATATTGACTTGAAATGACTGTTTTGCCCTTGGGAGTCGACTGTTGACCTAATCAGGATTTGAGGGACTAAATTTGCTCTGTTTGACTTGAAAATTTATATGGAGATACTTTGGGATGTTAGTGACCCTATGGAACCATCTTGAGCCATTGATTCAATGATTTTCCATTGAATTAATCAAACCCTAGTTCAGAGCTTTTGTATAGGAGAGTGTGTTTTGGAGCTTTGTCTTTTGTTTTGATTTTATGTGTGGAAAATAACATGGGCAAATTTTGGGGTATGACAGCTGCCCCTGTTCAATTATCTTAAACCTGAAGATGTAGAGTGGTCTGTATGCCAGTCCGTATCTGAAGGTGGAAGATGATTGAACACTAGAATACCAAGAAATTTGCCCTATTTGCAGTAGGGACTTTTGTCGGCGATGGGCTTGTAGATGCCATCTGATAGTTGTTGGAGTATGGATTGTTGCAAAATTTCTGCTTTTGTTGTCTTCCCTTTTTTGAATGTTGAGGAACCGTCAAAGGTATCGACTCAAATCTGTGTTGGGTTATTTAAGGAACCGTCAAAGGTATCGACTTAAATTTGAAGCATATCATTGAGGCACCGTCAAAGGTATCGACTCAGATATGCAGATAGATTGTATAAGGAACCGTCAAAGGTGTCGACTTATATCTGAAATGTGTTGTTAAGGAACCGTCAAAGGTGTCGACTTAACTCTTGATGTGGGTTGTTAAGGAACCGTCAAAGGTGTCGACTTAACTTTGAAGCATATCATTGAGGCACCGTCAAAGGTATCGACTCAGATATGCAGATAGATTGTATAAGGAACCGTCAAAGGTGTCGACTTATATCTGAAATGTGTTGTTAAGGAACCGTCAAAGGTGTCGACTTAACTCTTGATGTATTAAGGAACCGTCAAAGGTGTCGACTTAATAATTGAGAATAGATTGTTAAGGAACCGTCAAAGGTGTCGACTTAACTCTTGCAGATAGAGATAGTAATATCCTGAAAAATAGAGGTTAGTTTTCTTATGTCATGATGCATGCGTTTATGTGATGAGTATCTCAAAATAAATGAGAAACTTCGTATGTTATGGATTTGTTATATAGTGATGTATGCGATGTATGAATATGTTTGTGTCATATGGTATGCAAATATGATTTAGTCGAGAAAATAAATCTCCAAGTCTTTGTAGTTTGGATTTCGTCTTGAAGATGCTTAGCTGGGGATTTATAATTTCTGCTTGGGGATGATCAGTAACTTGATGTTCCCTGATTGGGGATAAAGGGAAACCATGTTGGGGAAGAGCAACATGTTGGATGACCGGTAGTGTTGAAGATGTAAGCTCTGTTGGGGAACCATGTCTTTGTCGGGACGAGTATGTTTGAAGATATCTTCTTAATGATTACTCTGTGGGGATATGATCTTATGAACGTGGCTCTGTGGGGAGATGTGAGTGTCTTGAAAGTTGCCCCCAGTGTCATAGTAACTTACTACTTGATTCAGGACACGCCACTGAGTATTGATCAAGATGTTGAACTGGACTTGC
The DNA here is from genome assembly GCF_029867415.1 of Vicia villosa. Lineage (NCBI taxonomy): Eukaryota > Viridiplantae > Streptophyta > Magnoliopsida > Fabales > Fabaceae > Vicia > Vicia villosa. Next base: position 453,329 of record NW_026705088.1, on the reverse strand, counting down.
ATAGATTTGCCCCAGTTAGCAGGAACTTTGGAAAGATTCGCCTCGCGAGGACTTTATGAGATGTTTACTATGGGCGATATGCCCCCAGTAAACATAGGCTCATGACAATGTCTCACGTTGATTGGGGAGTAGCTTTAGATATACTTGGATGCATGCCCCTGATTGTTCGAGCATCCATGAGAGATTCTCGGAATCTTGACTTGATTGCCCCAGATTGATTGAACAAAACATGTCATGCCCCTTGTATACGTAAGAGACATGGTTTCTTGGAGTAATTTTGTTTGTCGGGATAACCTTTAGTCATTAGCCATACCCTGTGCAAGTTTATTCTGATGCTAACATTTTGAAATTATGTAGCAGAATATGTTTAATAATGAATTCATGAGATGCAATGCATACATCTGTCTTGAGTTTTTGAAAAAACATTAAAACTGGAGATGTAAAAAACATGGCATTTGTAAAAATATGATATTTGTAACAATGTGATGTTTGTAAAACGAAATATCAACTCAGCATTTTGGTAAACCTTAAGGAGTCAGGATACCTTTTGGTGACAGCATGCTTTCGAACTAACCATGCTTCAATTAGGACTTTCAAGGGTTGTAACGTGGCTTGGTTCACGGTTTGAGAAACAAAGGATAAAGGCTCAAAATTTGATTGTACCCACCCCTCTTCGTGATGATCTTCAATCCTAAGCTCAGTTGATTCAACTTATGCATTCAGGTTCCAAGAGATCTATGGATTTGCGCCTTCGATAATATTGATGGTTCGCAAGTAATGAGAACTTCTGATATGGCAATCATTTCTTCCTTTTGGTAGTCACAACTTTGTGTTGTTCAAGAATTTCTCTTTTTTCATCTTTTTGATATCCCTAACTTTTGCCTGAACTGTCTATTGTGAGCTTACAGTCAGCGGGATGCCTTGATTTTTGCCTAAGTCATCTTTTTTATTTTTGACTTAGCAGGATTTTCTTTGTATATATGTTTTTCGTTCTTTCCTTTTTGAAAGATAATGACTGCCTTGTTTGATTGATGAACCGTCATTGTCTTTTGATTGACATTTCCAACACTTCTTTGATGCGTGCGGTTGAACGTTTGTGATTGAAACCTTTGTTGAAAGGTGTACTTGTTATACGGTGAACTGACTTTTGTATCGATCGAAATGTCGCGGTAAAGCATGAGTCGCCACCGACTTTTATTTTATCCAATTGGAAAGGCAAAAAGAACAGGAAAGACCTTTGAAAGATTTTGAGTTCGGGGGGTAGGTTATACAAAGGGAAGGTGTAAGGCACCCTTTGCATCCATGGTTATCCATGGGCTCTCAATTGCTTTGCTTGCTCGTTTGTTTAGAAAATGTAGATGAAAGAGATAGGGACTTTAGCTCGTAAATGAGCGTAGCCAGTTTTCGAAGAATTGTGAGAAAGAATATTAAAGATGAGCATTGCAAGGCAATTAGGGGCAATTACCTTAAACTCAGATGATAGGTCTCTTTTTAGCCTTTCAGAATGAAAGGGTCAATCCTTGCCATAAGAGGGCAGGAAGCCTTTCGTTTGGAGGTAGAAGGGTCATCGAAATATCCTTTGCCATAAGACTGTCCCATGCCATAGGAGGGCAGGTAGTCTAGGGTAAGGATCAGAATAAGCCTTTTCGTAGGCAGCCAGAAGATACCTCAGCCTTTTTCGTAGGCAACATCCGAGGGTCGAGGCCATTTGCGTATCGAAGGCAGCATCATTAGGGTCGTGACCTTTTTATCGAGGCAACATGACTGAGGTATCCTCATATTCGAGGGACATGGCTTATTCTGCAAAAAATACGAAGGCAACAGGCAACAGGCAACAGAGAGGTTACCCAAAGGGGTGCGTGTGTGCAACAATCACGTGATTATATTCAGATATTTATCTTTTAATTAGTTATTCTAATTCAGTTTAAGGCTTGCACTCCCTAAGATTACTAACCACGCAGTTATAAAGTAATAAAGGGGAAGGGGACAATGAAACCAGCGGATCCCCAATGGGGTTTGACACAAGTAATAATAAAAGCCATAATATAAGGTTAAGGTTTAGGGTTACCAAACTCGACGCTTTGGCGATCAATAACCTTAGCTCTGATTTGATCTGATATGGTTGATAGGGCGCCTTTAAGGTTAACCCTGAAAGTGGCAAGGCAAAGGCAGAAAAATAGATGGAATGAATGTATGCACAGTTCAAAATATAAGGGCAGACCCTAAAATCAAAGAGAACAAAGTAAACTTTGAAATTTAAATGAATACTTAGCTTCCTATTTTGAAGGCGCGTAGTCGGAGGATGCCTTAAGGTTAAGGCTGAAAAATGGCAAGGTAGAAAAAGATGAAAGCGGAACAAACCCTGATTCTAAAAATAAACCAAATAGAATTGAAATTAAATTAAACAAATTATTATATATTTTTTAGTATGTTTTTGTCTAAAAAAAAAACTAACAATGAAAAATAACAATAAAAAAAAACTAAAATTGTACAAGAAGAAGAATAGGATAGGTCACGTGTGTTTTTTATATTTTGTATTTGTATTAACAAAATTTAAGTGACTAAATCAATAATCAAGTCCAACTAAATGAATTCTAAACCAATTTGAATATGTACATCATGTCTTGATTATTAAATTAAGAAATAAAAACAAAATTGTTGGAAAGAATCATGTTAACTTAACAAACAAAAATAAAGGCAGGGATTTAGTAAACTCGATGCATCATTTTCATTAAGTGGAAACAGCAATTTGTTTTGACTCGTTCTTCTTTTTTTTTTAATTCCCAAAAGGTAACTAATCATGTATGGCCACGTGGCTGTTTTAATGCCTAAAGAAACAAATGAACCATAACACCACACTAGTAACAAACCCGTGCGTTCGCACGGGTTCTGGTACGGGACGCGCATTTGTTTCAGATATATATTTTTTAATAAAAAATGTTTGATTACTCGTAAAAAAATAATAATTGAATGTATAATTAATAAAAAATATTTTGATCAGTAACTTCATGTCCCGTTAATAATCAATATTTTGATCAATAACTTCATGTCCTGTTAATAATCAATATTTTGATCAATAACTTCATGTTCTCGTATATAAATATTAGTTTGATCAATAACTTCATGTCCTCGTGTACCTTAAAAAATATTTTGATCAGTAACTTCAAGTCCCGTTAATAATCAATATTTTGATCAGTAAGTAACTTCAAGTCCCGTTAATAATCAACATTTTGATCAGTAACTTCATGTCCCGTTAATAATCAATATTTTGATCAATAGCCTCATGTTCCCTTGAACAAAAGTTTTAGTAAAACATAATCTTATTTTTGCATCACATTTTATACACTAAAACTAACTTAAAAAATATTACAAATTGTAAAGTTGATCTACATTTTAAGTTCATTCACAAAATTATTGGCCTTAAAATCACTTAGTATCAAATTCATTAAATGACTATTATGATAGTGAATGATAAAAAAATTTAAAAACAAAAAAATAGTAACATGACTAAATTTTCGCAATATCAAATTTTAAAATAAAAAAATACAGAGAGTACGTTCAAAGTAATGATTTATTACTTTTGTTACTTTTATCAATTCAATGTTATAGGGACTCACAACTAATAGTAACATCCATTCACTATTTTTTTTTACTGTGTATTCACATTGTACAATATAATATCAATGATCAACATAATTTACATAGGGGCTCACAAAAATCTAAGATATCACATGCCATATATTTTTCTCGTTTCACACAATTTATTCTATTAACTTATTTAACACTCATCTCCCTACAATTTGACACACTTTTCAACAAACCATAATTTATTTGTCGCTTTGAATTATTCACTTTTCAATTTCACACACTTTTACATTAACAATTATTTAATTATTATTATTATAATAATAAATTATCATTTAATATGTTTTGATATGTAATAATAGTTTCTAAATTGTAAATGAGACCAATTTCACTACTACAAATAATTATATCACTATTAAGAATCAACTAATATCGTTGAACTATTGTCAAAAAAAAAATTAATAATACCGTTGAACCATTTTATATATCGTACAATATAATATCAATGATCAACATAATTTATATAGGGACTCAAAAAAATCTAAGATATCACATGCCATATATTTTTCTCGTTTCATACAATTTATTCTATTAACTTATTTAACACTCATCTCCCTACAATTTGACACACTTTTCAATAAACCATAATTTATTTATCACTTTGAATTATTCACTTTTCAATTTCACACACTTTTACATTAACAATTATTTAATTATTATTATTATTATAATAATAAATTATCATTGAATATGTTTTGATATGTAATAATGTTTCTAAATTGTAAATGAGACCAATTTCATTGCTACAAATAATTATATCACAATTAAGAATCAACTAATATCGTTGAACCATTTTATATATCGTACAATTCTCTAGACTATCATAAATAATTATAACACTCTTAATTATTGGTTAAATGCAACAATACTACAATTATAAAATATTAAATTTTAGAGTTTAATGCAATAATAAATTTTATAAATAACACTCTTAATTATTAATTATAAATAACACTTTTGATTTAAGATAAGATAGAAAAAATTTGGCCGTAAACAAATAAAGTGTGATAAGTTTTTCGTTTTTTTAAATATAATTTTAATTAAGTAATTGACTTATTTTATTATTATGTAAAAATTGAGTTATTTGGACTCAGTTAACATTATTTTAATTTGATCCAAATATATTAAGCTGCTAGTATTTATATTCTCAATCACAATACAATTAATATCTCAATCACAATTTTCATCTCAATAATCCTTGTTATGTTTGCAATTCTTGCATCCAAATTTTCCCAGTCACAAAACAATTTATATCTCATGTACTCTTTTCATCTCGTCTTTGTTATGTTTGTAACTCCTCCTCCAATATCTGTTAAGCATCCTAAACATCAATACCCCCATAACATGATAGATACAACAAAATTATATTAATCATATATAGAATAAATTAATCATTAGAAAAAATTTATACTTAAATCTCTATTTTTATTATAGCATTTATAATTTATAATTGAAGACAAATTAATGAGATTACAACCAGGAGAAGAAATAATTTATAAATAATTTAATGCAAAAATTTATAATTAAAAAATCTTAAATGTAAAGAAATAATTTTCAGTTCTATAGATAAATAAAAAGAAGAAGACATCATTGAGGGGATGCAAGTGAGCCCCTGACAGCATAAATATCGTTTGGCATATAGCGTTTTTTTTCACAAAAACCAACATGACTGTGTCAGAGCTCTATGGATGTTTAACTTTCAATATCATTCTTTAACTTTTTCAAGTTGTTGCAAGTGTTGTCTACTCTTTCCATTGAATAAAATTGGATAAAAAAATTTGTGTGGTTAATTTGTGAAGTGTATTCAAAGGTTAAGTAACATTTATTTTAATTTTTTTAATGAATTGTACGGATATTTATCAAATGTAGTTGAGTTTTTTATATTTTTGAAAAATGTAAAATAATATTAAATATTGAGTGGGACTCATTTAAAGTGCTTAAATGAGTTTGATGGATGTAGATGCTCTGAGTTTTGAAATTTTTCACTAATAATCTTGTTATTTGAAATCTTGCACCCCTCACTTTTCACAATTTGCACCACAATGTTGTATCTGCTTTGAACATAAAAGCTACTGCAACTCTGCTATAGATTTTCTTACATAAAGTTTCGATAAGTGATAAGGCTTAGACATAAGAAATTAATGTGTTTGTCTATGCTACATCATGTGACATGTGACAAGATAGAGAGAGAAATTTGAAGTGTTTGTTGCCACTATAATATTTATTGTGTAAAAAAATCTACAACCTCTAATAACTAAAGAATTATTTATGTATAATGTAATATTATATTTGTTAAAATTAAAAAAGCTTGCGTTAAGAATGAAATCCATAATAAAAAGTCAATTACCAAGCTTATGTTATCACCACAACAACACTGCACATGAGTTAATAAAAAATAGAAAAACATTTATTTTAAAATTTATTTTGTAAACTATATTTAAAACAAAATTATGATTTTATATTTTTTTTGTATAATCATTAAAAACGACAGCAATACAATTTATTAAAAACAAAATTGAAGATTTTATCATAGAAACATTTAAAAAAAATGTTCATATATCAACTTTGAAATCTCATCAACATTTATTTTTTATATAGTTGTTTTTCTAAATTAGTAATAAAATATTTGGTTTTTTTCTAAATTTTTAGATCTAAACAATATAATAAAAAAGTATAAATTTAAATGTTTAAAAAAAAATTTTTGGGTTGTTTTGTAAAAAAGGAGTTGCATAGACAAAGATATAGAATAATTTAGGTCTATTAAAGCTATGTTTTAAAAATTTAAATTTTTTGAAGATTTTATCATAGAAACATTTTTAAAAAAATATTCATATATCAATTTTGAGATCTCATCATTTATTTTTTTATATAGTTGTCTTTTCTAAATTAGTAATAAAATATTTGATTTTTGTTCTAATGTTTTAGATATAAACAGTATAATAAAAAAATATAAAATTTTAAATGTTTAAAAAAATAATTGTTGGGTTGTTTTGTAAAAAAGGAGTTGCATAGACAAAGATATGCGATTTGTAAGGATGGTTGAAAAGTGAGTTTGGTATGTAAGTTGAAGAAAAATAGAATTTTTTTGAAAAGTGGTAGGTTAAAAAACTCAGAATTGAAAAGTGGTGACAACATGTTGAATTTGGAGACCTAGAGCCCCTGAAATGGAAGAAGATTCACAGAAATTGATTTTCTAGATTTGGATCTATTTTTCCTTCTTTGTAGATCTGGATCTATTTTCTCTTCTTTGTAGATCTGATTAGTCAAAGATGAAGAACAAAAAAGCAATACATAATGAATGAAGATGGGGAAAAAATTAAAATAGAACAAAAATTAAAGTTGATAAACAAAGAAACTGAAAATACCTGAAGGTAATCGAAACGGGATATCTCTTAAACAATGAAATTGAACCTGAAAATCAATCGAAATTAAAGTTGTTAAACAAATACTATAAAGAAACATTGAAAAAAATGGAAGAAGCTACTACAAAAATGAGATGAAAGAAAGAGAGAAGAAGGAGATGAAAGAGTGAGAAGAAAGAAAGTCTGAGTTGAATGGAAGCTTGTGCATTGAGAGTTGTTACTTATCAGTATCAAAATAATATAATAAAGAATAGGAAAACCAAAAAGTTAGATTTTATTAAGTGAAAAGAAAATACTTGTCTTTCCAAGAAGCTTGTTTCAAAAAGATGGTTTAGCATGCATAAGAATCATGATGAGATGAGTGTAGAAAATAATAATAATAAAAAAAACAAAACCAAATAGTGGTAGATGGTGAAGGTGTCCACGTGGCACAGTTTAGAAGCAAAGGGGCTTATATGTATTTTTCAGAACATCTTTTTTTCTTATATTGTAGATATGTGTATACATACACGATATCAGTACCGTAAAAACAAGACCCATCTGCTTCTCTATTCATTCCCTTCTCAATTAAATTTACCCAAACAAAAGCCATAATAAAAGTCAGAATCGAAGCACAAAACGGAAAGAACTGACCCGGTACGGACGTAGTGCAGAGCAAGTGTGGCCCGGTACAGACGCAGTGAGTAGTCGGCCGTTTGTGACGGCGATGGCTTCGTCATCGAGGATGGGATCTGAATACGTGGTTGAACGAATGCCGCTGCGTTTTGGTTTACGGATCCGCTGCTCGTTGTGCGTAGAGGTGATGCCGTTCATGGTGATTTACGATGCCGTCAGAGATTTCGCGGACATTCGGATTTTCCTCGATTTCACCTTTTCTCTCCATCTTGAATTTGAGTTTTTATTCACTGTGAACTATTTTCTGCAAAATAAACATAAACCACATACTGTTAGTTTGTAAATGATTAGGATGCTGTGAATTGATGGAGCTTGCGGCCATTCGGTTGCTTCGAAAATCAGACGCCGAACTGATGCAGGTGCGCGTCGTTGATGATGGCCGATTGGGTACTCGCTAATGTGTGTTGTCACGGTGAATCGTGACTGAGTTGGTATCGGCATTGTGCTGTTGAAACGACGATGATAATGCATTTTCGTTGCTGAAGGATTTGTTGTCACAAGTTGAATCGGTGGAGAATCGGTCCTTGTTTTGGTTCGAATCTTGCAGGTGAAATCATGTTGCGTAAAGCGATTACTCCGTGTCGATGTTTGCGTCTGTGGGCGTTGGCTTGTCCGTGTGCAGATCGGGGAGATGTTGCTCGGCACCGAAGCTTCAATTCAACCGCGACGGTGATTACTCTAGTTTGGATCCGCATCATCTTTCTTTGAAAATCTGTAACAAAACTGAAAACAAATAATGACAGTGATAAAGAAAATACACGGCTTGGGTCGCTTGGGTTTTGTTATTTAGGAAGAAGAAATAGTGTTAATTAGGATTGGGAATTGTTCGTGGATGTGAGGTGAAAGAAGATGGTTAGTTTTTCAGGTTAGAAGTTGTACGATGAAGATAAAAGCGTGAGGGAGAGGTTTAAGGTGGATTCGGAATAAGGGTTCGCCCCCCCCCCTCTTGTGTAAAGGTTGTCCTATTTATAATATATAAAATTAGGTTAAACTTGATGGACCAAAATTAATTAAAAATAACTAAAAGCCCAAATAGAAGGAATTATTCTCATTGAGTTTTTATAATTATATTTAACCAATTAAAAAACTAGCCTAAAATGTTAGTAACAACTAAAATAAAAAATTAATTGCAAATAAACAAACAAATTTTTTACGATTTTAAAAAAAGTAAATTAAACGGAAATTAAGTTAGTAACTAAAAAATGTTAATAATGTGACTCGAGCATGGGACCTCGTGCTATTGTACCATTCACGCTCAAATTCTTACCGACTGTGCCAATTCATTTATTCGAAATAAAATGGCGTTTGTAAATATATGAGGGCAAATTTTGGGGTATGACAGCTGCCCCTGTTCAATTATCTTAAACCTGAAGATGTAGAGTGGTCTGTATGCCAGTCGGTATCTGAAGGTTGGAGATGATTGAACACAAGAATACCAAGAAATTTGCCCTATTTGAAGTAGGGACTTTTGTCGGAGATGGGCTTGTAGATGCCATCTGATAGTTGTTGGAGTATAGATTGTTACGCAATTTCTGCTTTTGCTGTCTTCCCTCTTTTGAATGTTGAGGAACCGTCAAAGGTATCGACTCAAATCTGTGTTGGGTTATTTAAGGAACCGTCAAAGGTATCGACTTAAATTCGAAGCATATTGTTGAGGCACCGTCAAAGGTATCGACTCAGATATGCGGATAGATTGTATAAGGAACCGTCAAAGGTGTCGACTTATATCTGAAGTATGTCGTTAAGGAACCGTCAAAGGTGTCGACTTAACTCTTGATGTGGGTTGTTAAGGAACCGTCAAAGGTATCGACTTAACTCTGAAGCATATCATTGAGGCACCGTCAAAGGTATCGACTCAGATATGTAGATAGATTGTATAATGAACCGTCAAAGGTATCGACTTATATCTGAAGTGTGTTGTTAAGGAACCGTCAAAGGTGTCGACTTAACTCTTGATATATTAAGGAACCGTCAAAGGTATCGACTTAATACTTGAAAATAGATTGTTAAGGAACCGTCAAAGGTGTCGACTTAACTCTTGTAAATGGAGATAGTGGTATCCTGAAAAGTAGAGGTTAGTTTTCTTTATGCCATGTCATGATGCATGCAATGCGTTTGTGTGACGGGATTCTCAAAATAAATGAGGACCTCGTATGTTATGTATGCAATTGTCGTGCTGTTTTATGTATTATGTATGAACGTGTATGCAATTGTATGAGTATGTTTATGACATGTGATATGTGAATATGATTCATGTTGTCTTGATTGAGAAAATAAATCTCTGTATCTTTGAAGATGTTCAGCTGGGGATTTACGGTTTCTGCTTGGGGATGATCAGTAATTTGATGTACCCTGATTTAGAGATATAAATGGACCATGTTGAAGAAAAGCAACTTGTTGGAGAAAATGAAGATGTAAACTCTGTTGGGGAGTCATGTCTTTGTCGGGACGAGCACATTTGAAGATATCTTCTTAATGATTACTCTGTGGGGATATGATCTTGTGAACCCGGCTCTGCGGGGAGACATGGGTGTCTTGAAAGTTGCCCCCAGTATTATAGTAACTACCATTCCTGGATTTGATTAGGACACACCACTGAGTATTGGTCAAGATGTCAAACTGGACTTGCATAGATTTGCCCTTGTTAGTAGGAACTTTGAAAAGATTCGCCTCGCGAGGACTTCATGAGATGTACATTATGGGCGACATGCCCCTAGTAACCATAGGCTCAAGACAATGTCCTATGTTGGTTGAGAAGTAACTTCAGATCTGCTTGGATGCATGCCTCTGATTGTTTTGGCATTTTAAGAGATTCTTCGAATTTTGACTTGATTGCCCCAGATTGATTGGGCAAAGCGTGCCATGCCCCTTGTATACATAGGAAACATTGCGTCTTTGAGTAATCTTGTCTGTCGGGATAACTTTCAATCATTAGTTGTACCCTGTGCAAGTTCTTTCTGATGCTAACATTTGAAATTATGTAGCAGAATATGTTTAATAATGAATTCATGAGATGCAATGCACATGTTTGTCTTGAGTTTTTTTTTTGGAAAAATATTAAAACTAGAGATGTAAAAGCATGTTGTTTATAAAAACGTGACGTTTGTAAAAACGAGATATCAACTTAGCATTTGTGGTAAATCTTAAGGAGTCAGGATACCTTTTTGGTGACAGTATGCTTTCGAACTAACCATGCTTCAATTAGGACTTTCAAGGGTTGTAACGTGGCTTGGTTCATGGTTTAATAAACAAATGATAATGGCTCAAACTTTGATTGCACCCACCCCTCTTCGTGATGATCTTCAGTCCTAAGCTCAGTTAATTCAACTTATGCATTCAGGTTCCAAGAGACTTTTGGATTTGCACTTTCGATAATGATGATGGTTCACAAGCAAAGATAACTTTTGAGATGGCAGTCACTTCTTCCTTTTGGTAGTTACAACATTGTGTTGTTCAGGAACTTATTGACTTCTCTGTTTTCATCTTTTTGATATCCCTAACTTTTGCCTGAACTGTCTCTTTTGAGGTTACAGTCAGCGGGACGCCTTGATTTTTGCCTAAGTCTTCTTTTTGATTTTTGACTTAGCAGGCTTTTCTTTGTATATATGCTTTTTCATTTTTTTCTTTTTTGAAAGATATTGACTGCCTTGTTTGACGATTGATGAACCGTCATTGTCTTTTGATTGACATCTCCAACACTTCTTTGATGTGTGCGGATGAACGCTTGCGATTGAAACCTTTGCTGAAAGGTGTACTGAATGATTCTCTTAAAATAGAATGCACAACCAAATTAACTGAGAACTACCCTGCCCCAGGTTATGATCAAGGGTTTTAATTAGCACGAGAAAGAAACTTCTACTTCTTAGGCTCAAAGGGGTTGACGAGGGATTAGCATCCTTATATCTCCACTGTTTAGGATTTGAAACAATGCCTGTACATCGTCAGCATAGTCCGTTCAAAAGCATACTGTATGAGGTTGCGGTATCATTTTCGTCATCCTCCCTCAAAAGGCTTACAACTTAGCAGGAGTTGAATAAACACAAAACATATGCAAAGTAAATACGCAATTTAAAATGAGTGATAGCGAAATAATTTATTCAAGACAAACATATGCAATGCACTGATGATGATTATTAAAACAGATAATGTCTATCATGAGTCGAATGTTTAAACAAACAGGAAAGAACTTGCAAATGAAAGTAGATCTAATGATCCAAAAGTTTGTCCGTCTAGACGTCAATCAGTCTTGTCATGACTAGTCATAGGAGCGGTGGATATCACAGGAGTTTTCAGGAGGGTTGAATTTGATTTCCTCGCTGTTGATCAGATCTTGAATCTTATTCTTTAATGTCCAGCAATTGTTTGTGTAATGTCCAATACTGTTGGAATGGTACGCGCACCTCGCATTGGGTTTATAGTAGGTGTTAGAATTCGTTGGCTCGATTGCCCTGAGCGTCTGGATCATATGAGTGAATTGATTGTTGTGACTCAGTTGTCATGATTCCATTATCGTGACTCGGTTGTCGTGACTTTGTTGTCGTGACTCAGTTGTCGTGATTCCATTATCGTGACTCAGTTGTCGTGACTTCGTTGTCGTGATTCCATTATCGTGACTCAGTTGTCGTGACTTCGTTGTCGTGATTCCACTATCGTGACTCAGTTGTCGTGATTCCATTATCGTGACTCAGTTGTCGTGACTTCGCTGTCGTGACTCAGTTGTCGTGATTCCATTATCGTGACTCAGTTGTCGTGACTTTGTTGTCGTGACTTCATTGTCGTGGTCTTTTCTGATTTGAGTGTCATGATTAAATCTTTAATCGCACGCTTCAATGGTCTACCATCCTTTACACCATAACCAGGATTGTTCGAATAATAAGCGCATCTCGCATTATAATTGTACCCCAAGAATAGGAGTGCCTTTAATTCTTCTTGCCCCTTGGCCAAGTTAAATATCATCTCTCGGAATTGGTTGTTCTGAGCCTGAAGTTTTTGACTGATTGCTCGAAATCCATTTATGCTGAAGTAAACAACAAGAGAGGATGAGATACCTGTTGTGAGAAACCTGTTATGCGATGTTATGAATGCAAATGCAATATTTTCAAGGATCTTTAGGCATTTAGTTAGCAACATTAGAAAATGATTTGGTCGCGCCTTTGTTTGAAGAATTATGAATTTTGTCTTTGAACGTCTTTCTTTGAGAATCAAGCTCACCATATCGAGTGGGTCATCGCCTCTGATTCGGGACACTTCTGAATTTGAAGATACATGGCTAGAGAAAAATAAATCCTCTTGCCCCTTGATAGGTACTGAGTCTTTGAATTGGAAGGCATGCGGCTTGAGGAAAATAAATCCTCTTGCCCCTTGATTAGGAATTCAGTCCTTGATAGGAGTCCCTGAAATTGTGCGCCCTAAATCCCTAAGATCCTTGAAAGGGTTAGTTAAATCATGTTATGCTTATGATGTCATGATGTCATGCGAATGCAGTTCATTAGGCATAGTGTGAGATAGTAAGGACAAACAAGTCCTTTCAACAAAACCTGCGAGGAAACGAAGGTTAGTAGTAAACACAAACAAGTCACGCAAGTCACACAATTTTTGGCTTAAGGCTTGCATGGAGTCTGATCAGGTGTCCTTCCCAAAGGTATTTCTATGGATAAGGAGATTTCAGCAACGGGTTCTACCGAGTTACCCAGAATTGTCAGCCCTCCTAAAGCACCCTCGAACATGATACATACATACCATGCAATGATACTTTGAGAAAGAACCTATCTGAGTTGTAGTATCGGGTAACAACTATGCTCTCAACATACATCAAGAGTAGTCTCCCCACTACGTTCCTAAAAGTCAAGATGGGTTAAAGGTAACTAAAGGTCCTTAAGCTCCGACTCACCCACAGGTATCCACACGAACCTCCCTCATACAAGAGAAGCATGTAAACACCCATAGAGGCCTAACTCAAGCGTGAACTCTCATATTGACCAATCCCAAGCATACACGAGGGAGGTCGCCATGACTATGCCACTTCCTATCTTAGATGTACTTGAATCCGGGTGTAGGATTCGTCCTTCAGTTAATTCCCAAAACGCCCCTGAAAAATAAAACAAACAAAGCAAACAATAGAAACATTTAAGTGAATCCTAAACTTTTAAGGTAACCCCTCTTTTATCGAAATATCCCCAGCAGAGTCGCCAGTTCTGTTATACGGTGAACTGACTTTTGTATCGATCTAAATGTCACGGTAAAGCATGAGTCGCCACCGACTTTTATTTTATCCAATTGGAAAGGCAAAAAGAACAGGAAAGACCTTTGAAAGATTTTGAGTTCGGGGGGTAGGTTATACAAAGGGAAGGTGTAAGGCACCCTTTGCATCCATGGTTATCCATGGGCTCTTAATTGCTTTGCTTGCTCGTTTGTTTAGAAAATGTAGATGAAAGAGATAGGGACTTTAGCTCGTAAATGAGCGTAGCCAGTTTTCGAAGAATTGTGAGAAAGAATATTAAAGATGAGCATTGCAAGGCAATTAGGGGCAATTACCTTAAACTCAGATGATAGGTCTCTTTTTAGCCTTTCAGAATGAAAGGGTCAATCCTTGCCATAAGAGGGCAGGAAGCCTTTCGTTTGGAGGTAGAAGGGTCATCGAAATATCCTTTGCCATAAGACTGTCCCATGCCATAGGAGGGCAGGTAGTCTAGGGTAAGGATCAGAATAAGCCTTTTCGTAGGCAGCCAGAAGATACCTCAGCCTTTTTCGTAGGCAACATCCGAGGGTCGAGGCCATTTGCGTATCGAAGGCAGCATCATTAGGGTCGTGACCTTTTTATCGAGGCAACATGACTGAGGTATCCTCATATTCGAGGGACATGGCTTATTCTGCAAAAAATACGAAGGCAACAGGCAACAGGCAACAAGGCAACAGAGAGGTTACCCAAAGGGGTGCGTGTGTGCAACAATCACGTGATTATATTCAGATATTTATCTTTTAATTAGTTATTCTAATTCAGTTTAAGGCTTGCACTCCCTAAGATTACTAACCACGCAGTTATAAAGTAATAAAGGGGAAGGGGACAATGAAACCAGCGGATCCCCAATGGGGTTTGACACAAGTAATAATAAAAGCCATAATATAAGGTTAAGGTTTAGGGTTACCAAACTCGACGCTTTGGCGATCAATAACCTTAGCTCTGATTTGATCTGATATGGTTGATAGGGCGCCTTTAAGGTTAACCCTGAAAGTGGCAAGGCAAAGGCAGAAAAATAGATGGAATGAATGTATGCACAGTTCAAAATATAAGGGCAGACCCTAAAATCAAAGAGAACAAAGTAAACTTTGAAATTTAAATGAATACTTAGCTTCCTATTTTGAAGGCGCGTAGTCGGAGGATGCCTTAAGGTTAAGGCTGAAAAATGGCAAGGTAGAAAAAGATGAAAGCGGAACAAACCCTGATTCTAAAAATAAACCAAATAGAATTGAAATTAAATTAAACAAATTATTATATATTTTTTAGTATGTTTTTGTCTAAAAAAAAAACTAACAATGAAAAATAACAATAAAAAAAAACTAAAATTGTACAAGAAGAAGAATAGGATAGGTCACGTGTGTTTTTTATATTTTGTATTTGTATTAACAAAATTTAAGTGACTAAATCAATAATCAAGTCCAACTAAATGAATTCTAAACCAATTTGAATATGTACATCATGTCTTGATTATTAAATTAAGAAATAAAAACAAAATTGTTGGAAAGAATCATGTTAACTTAACAAACAAAAATAAAGGCAGGGATTTAGTAAACTCGATGCATCATTTTCATTAAGTGGAAACAGCAATTTGTTTTGACTCGTTCTTCTTTTTTTTTAATTCCCAAAAGGTAACTAATCATGTATGGCCACGTGGCTGTTTTAATGCCTAAAGAAACAAATGAACCATAACACCACATATGTGTATACATACACGATATCAGTACCGTAAAAACAAGACCCATCTGCTTCTCTATTCATTCCCTTCTCAATTAAATTTACCCAAACAAAAGCCATAATAAAAGTCAGAATCGAAGCACAAAACGGAAAGAACTGACCCGGTACGGACGTAGTGCAGAGCAAGTGTGGCCCGGTACAGACGCAGTGAGTAGTCGGCCGTTTGTGACGGCGATGGCTTCGTCATCGAGGATGGGATCTGAATACGTGGTTGAACGAATGCCGCTGCGTTTTGGTTTACGGATCCGCTGCTCGTTGTGCGTAGAGGTGATGCCGTTCATGGTGATTTACGATGCCGTCAGAGATTTCGCGGACATTCGGATTTTCCTCGATTTCACCTTTTCTCTCCATCTTGAATTTGAGTTTTTATTCACTGTGAACTATTTTCTGCAAAATAAACATAAACCACATACTGTTAGTTTGTAAATGATTAGGATGCTGTGAATTGATGGAGCTTGCGGCCATTCGGTTGCTTCGAAAATCAGACGCCGAACTGATGCAGGTGCGCGTCGTTGATGATGGCCGATTGGGTACTCGCTAATGTGTGTTGTCACGGTGAATCGTGACTGAGTTGGTATCGGCATTGTGCTGTTGAAACGACGATGATAATGCATTTTCGTTGCTGAAGGATTTGTTGTCACAAGTTGAATCGGTGGAGAATCGGTCCTTGTTTTGGTTCGAATCTTGCAGGTGAAATCATGTTGCGTAAAGCGATTACTCCGTGTCGATGTTTGCGTCTGTGGGCGTTGGCTTGTCCGTGTGCAGATCGGGGAGATGTTGCTCGGCACCGAAGCTTCAATTCAACCGCGACGGTGATTACTCTAGTTTGGATCCGCATCATCTTTCTTTGAAAATCTGTAACAAAACTGAAAACAAATAATGACAATGATAAAGAAAATACACGGCTTGGGTCGCTTGGGTTTTGTTATTTAGGAAGAAGAAATAGTGTTAATTAGGATTGGGAATTGTTCGTGGATGTGAGGTGAAAGAAGATGGTTAGTTTTTCAGGTTAGAAGTTGTACGATGAAGATAAAAGCGTGAGGGAGAGGTTTAAGGTGGATTCGGAATAAGGGTTCGCCCCCCCCCCCCCCCCCCCCCCCCTCTTGTGTAAAGGTTGTCCTATTTATAATATATAAAATTAGGTTAAACTTGATGGACCAAAATTAATTAAAAATAACTAAAAGCCCAAATAGAAGGAATTATTCTCATTGAGTTTTTATAATTATATTTAACCAATTAAAAAACTAGCCTAAAATGTTAGTAACAACTAAAATAAAAAATTAATTGCAAATAAACAAACAAATTTTTTACGATTTTAAAAAAAGTAAATTAAACGGAAATTAAGTTAGTAACTAAAAAATGTTAATAATGTGACTCGAGCATGGGACCTCGTGCTATTGTACCATTCACGCTCAAATTCTTACCGACTGTGCCAATTCATTTATTCGAAATAAAATGGCGTTTGTAAATATATGAGGGCAAATTTTGGGGTATGACAGTACTGAATGGTTCTCTTAAAATAGAATGCACAGCCGAATTAACTGAGAACTACCATGCCCCAGGTTATGATCACAGGTTTTGAATTATTCAAGAAAGAAAACTCCTACAACTTAGGCTCAAAAGGGTTAACGAGGGATTATCATCCTTATATCTCCACTGTTTAGGAGTTGAAACAATGCCTGTACATCGTCAACATAGTCTGTTCAAAAGCATACTGTATGAGGTTACGGTATCGTTTTCGTCATCCTCCCTTAAAAGGCATACAGCTTTAGCAGGAGTCGAGTATCACAAAACATATGCAAAGTAAAGATGCAGTTTAAATGAGTGATAGCGAGATAAATTATTCAAGACAAACATATGCAATGCACTGATGATGATTATTAGAACATATAATGTCTATCATAAGTTAAATGTTTAAACAAACAGAAAAGAAACTTGCACATGAAAGTAGATCTAATGATCCAAAAAGTTCATCCTTCTAGCCATCCATAGTATTAACAATCTTGTTGTGATTAGGCATGGGAGCAGTGATCACATTAGGAGTTGCAGGATGGTCGAACTCAATTTCACCAGCGTCGATCATATCTTGGATCTTATTCTTCAACGGCCAACAATTCTCCGTGTCATGTCCAAGACTGTTAGAATGATATGCGCACCTCGCGTTGGGTTTGTAACTAGGAGCAGAAGTGTTAGGATTTTTAGGAGGATCCCTCAGAGTGATCAAATTTGCCTTTTGCAGATGTTGTAAGGCTTGAGCTAGCGACATATTGATCTTTGTGAATTGACGTCTGGGTTTATCTTGTTTGTTTTGACGACCCTGTTGAGGCGCCAGTGTGGAGCTCAGAACTGCCCCAATAGATTGATCATGGCTTATACTTTTCTGCCCATACACAACATTGGAATCTGACCTCCCATTAGAATGCTTCTTTGTAGTACCTAAAGATGTAGCCATTTGAATCTTACCACTTCGAATACCACTCTCGACACGTTCCCCAATCAGTATGAGTTCAGTGAATCCAGATGATGAACTCCCCAATAAATGACTATAGAAAGGACCAGTCAGTGTACTCATAAATATATCGACCAATTCTCTGTCAGCTAAGGAGGGTTTGACTCTTCCAGCTAGATCTCTCCACTTTTGAGCATACTCCTTGAAACTTTCTTTAGGTCCCATGGACATGCTTTGTAGTTGCATGCGAGTTGGTGCGAGATCAGAATTATATTGGTATTGCTTATAGAAAGCAACAACTAAATCTTCCCAGGTATGGATGTTGGTACTTTCCAGTTGATAGTACCATTCGAGTTGAGTTCCAGATAAGCTTTCCTGAAAGAAATGGATCCAGAGCCTCTTATCAGTAGTGTGAGGCTGAATCTTCCTTACATAAGACCTCAAGTGTAGTTTAGGACAAGAGACTCCATCATACTTAGCAAAGGCGGGAGTTTTGAATTTTGGAGGAATAACGACCCCAGGCACAAGTCCAAGCTCTTCAAAATCCAGCCCAGGTACCTTCTGAATTTCCACACTTCTCAGACGCTCTTCTAACATCTTGTATTTGTCATCGGGATGTTCGCCCTCATGGTAATAGTCCTCTTCTTCTTCAGAGAGTTTGGCAGAATCGTGGTTACTTTTTGCATCGGTTTTGATACTAGCATTATCATCTTGCTCATCCTCATCACTGTCTTCAGAGGTTTCAGCATCCCTGAGTTGCAAGATTGGTCTAAGCTTTTTTACTCGAGTCTTCTTACCCTTTTTCTTCTTCTTTTTAGTCAACATGGCTTTCAGCTCTTCTTGCCCTTTGGACAAATTCAGAATCAAGGCTTGGAACTCGGTGTTTTGAGCTTGAAGATCCTTAACTGATTGTTCGAGATTCATGATGCTGAAATAAACAGCGAGGAAGGATGAGAAACCCATCATAGGAAACCTGTTATGCAATGTTATGAATGCAAATGAAATGTTTTCAAGGATCTTTAAGGAATTTAGTTAGCAACTTTAGGAATTTAATCAGTCACAGCTTCGTCTGAAGAACCTTGGCTTTCATTTTTAAGCGTCCTTCTTTAAGAATCAAGCTCACCATATCGAGTGGGTCATCGCCTCTGATTCAGGATACTTCTGAATTTGAAGATACGTGGCCAGAGGAAAATAAATCCTCTTGCCCCTTGATAGGTACTGGATCTCTGAATTGGAAGGTATGTGGCCAGAGGGAAGTAAATCCTCTTGCCCCTTGATTAGGAGATCAACCTTTGATAAGGGCACCTGAAATTGTGCGCCCTAAATCCCTAAGATCCTTGAAAGGGTTAGTTAAATCATGTTATGCTTATGATGTCATGATGTCATGAATGTTATGCGAATGCAATACATTAGGCATAGTGTGAGATAGTAAGGGCAAACACGTCCTTTTAACAAAACCTGCGAGGAAATGAAGGTTAGTAGTAAACACGAACAAGTCACACGAGTCACACAATTTTTGGCTTAAGGCTTGCATGGAGTCTGATCGGGTGTCCTTCCCAAGGATATTTCTATGGATAAGGAGATTTCAGCAACAGGTTCTACAAGTTATCCAGAATTGTAAGCCCTTCTAAAGCACCCTCGGACATGATGCATTTGCACCATGCAATGATACTTTGAGAAAGAACCTATCTGAATTGTAGCATCGGGTAGCGACTAGTCCTTAACATTTGTCAAGGGTAGTCCCCCCACTACGTTCCTAAAGGCCAGGATGGATTAAGGGTAACTAAAGGTCCTTGAGCTCCGGCGCACCCACAGACACATACATAGACCTCCCTCATTTGAGAAAGGTGTGCATATGCTATGGAGTCCTAACTCAAGCGTGAACTTCATACTGACTCATCTCCCACATATGTGAAAGAGGTCCTTATGACTATGCCACTCCTAATCTTAAGGGTTCTTGAATCCGGGAATAGGATTCGTCCTTCAGTTAATTCCCAAAACGCCCCTGAAAAATAAAACAAACAAAGCAAATAATAGAAAACATTTTAAAATGAATCCTAAACCTTTAAGGTAACCCCTCTTAATCGAAATTTGATCCCCAGCAGAGTCGCCAGTTCTGTAATACGGTGAACTGACTTTTTATCGATCGAAATGTCGCGGTTAAGCAAGAGTCGCCACCGTCTTTTATTTTATCCAAACAAATTCAGAAAGGCAAAAAGAAACAGAAAAAAAAAACCTTTTAAAGAAAATCTGAGTTCGGGGGGTAATTTATGCAAAGGGAAGGTGTAAGGCACCCTTTGCATCCATGGTTTTCCATGGGCTCTTAATTGCTTTGCTTGCTCGTTTGTTTTTAGAAAAAAGTAGATGGAAGAAAAAAGTGGACTTTAGCTCGTAAATGAGCGTAGCCAGTTTTCGAAGAATTGTGAGAAAGAATATTAAAGATTGCAAGGCAATTAGGGGCAATTACCTTAAACTCAGATGATAGGTCTCTTTTTAGCCTTTCAGAATGAAAGGGTCTATCCTTGCCATAAGAGGGCAGGAAGCCTTTCGTTTGGAGGTTGAAGGGTCGTCGAAGCATCCTTTGCCCAAAGACTGACCCATGCCATAGAGGGGCAGGTAGTCTAAGGGGAAAGATCAGAATAGCCTTTCGTAGGCAGCCAGAAGATACCTCAGCCTTATTCGTGGGCAACTTTCGAGGGTCGAGGTCATGTTAGTGTGTCGAAGGCAGCATCATTTTTAGGGTCTCATGACCTTTTATCGAGGCAACATGGCTGAGGTATCCTCATATTGAGGGACTGGCTATTCTGCAAAAAATACAAGGCAACAAGGCAACAGGAACAGGCAACAGGGCAACAGACAACAAGGCAACAGAGAGGTTACCCAAAAGTGTGCGTGTGTGCACCAATCATGTGATTATATTCAAATATATTATCTTGTAAATTTAGTGATTCTATGTTCAATTCAAAGGTTGCACTCCCTAGGATTACTAACCACGCATTTAAATAATATAATCAAACAGATATGGGGGAGGGAAATTGTAACCAGCGGATCCCTTAATAGGGTTTGACATAAGTAATAATAAAGCATAAAATAAAATAGGGTTTAGGGTTACCAACGACGTAGCTTTGGCATTTGACAAACCCTGAAAAGGAAAAAGAAGAGACAGAAAACAGAGAGTGAGTGCATTATCGGTTCGAAGGCGAACTTTATTAACCATAAAAGTAAAAATAATGAAATTAATAAATAAAATAATAATAAAAGACACTTAGCTTCGAATTTGATCTGATATGGTTGGCGGAAAGCCTCGGGGGTAACCCTGAAAAAGGCAAAGGCAGAAATAGTGAAGGCAAGACAAACCCCTGATTTTAAAAGAAAATAAAATATGCTTTAAATATAAGATACTTAGCTCTGGTTTTTTGATCAGGCGCGTTGTCGGAGTGAACCATGTCGATAACCCTGAAAAGGCATAAACAGAAAAGAAAATTTTTCAGTGTATATGAATGTTCGTCCTAAACCCTGATTAAGGCACAAGTTAACTATGGTTAATAGAATAAATAAAAGTTAAATTAATTAATTATTGGTTTTTAACCTAATTAATTAATTCAATGAAAATAGGGTTTCGGTCAAATATACCAATTAACAAAAATCTTTATAATTAATTAAGTAATTTAAATTAAATGATTATGTATATCAAAAACATTTAAAAAATTAAATAAAACTTTTTTATCATCCTTATGCCTGTTGTGAGAAAGAAATAAAAATTTAGAATGATTTTATTAAAAGGAATTTTTTAGAAAAAAGAAATATATAAATCAAAAATAAAATAAACAAAATAATGTTGTATAATTCAAAGTAAATAAGAAATTAAAAAATACTCAGCTTATATTCCATGTGGTGAGCTTATGGTTGTGTGTGGGCAAGTTGAGGACCATGATATGCACTCCAGGCCTTAGATGCGTTGGATCCGTGGGTAATCATCATCCAACGACGCTGTGGTGAGGGCGTGTGGTAGGCACTCAAGTGTGAGACACAGGAGATCTGCAAGTTAGTTCTTTGAAAAAAGAATATGTTTGGGGTAGGATTCGAACCGGCCCCCTTATGGTTTATCAAGAATGCGCGTTGCCATCTGAGCCAAGTGCGCTTGTTGGAAAAGGAACGCGTTAGAAGCATAATATACAAAACTACCACGTATTACAAACAAAACGCGCGCTAAGTTCGAATCAACCAACGAGGTGATGACAAATCATCATCTTCTCCACTGAAACCTGCAAATGAGCTTTTCACAGCGCTTTTAACATATTAGCCATAAAAGCATCGTACCTATTACACCTGTGAACTGCAAAGACACTCAAACGCATGCGAAAATTAGATCTAAAGCCATATTCATGAATCTTTAATCCATGCGACTTCACCTGTACCACTTTCAGGATCCAAAACTTTCTAAATAGAAAAACCCCAAAAATAAAGGACGAACCCTAACAAAGCAATTGTCCCTAAACGCGCACAGAAATTCAATTAAATGTCCAGAATCATTCTGCACACCATAACAAACAATAATATGCATCTAAATCATGATTATATGCTATGAATCGATGAGTACAGATCGGCGAACCTGTCCTTAATGGAGGTTGTTCTGGAAGTTTTGATTGCGTGTAATGATTCAAATAGGTTCAGAGAGTCTTGGTGGAGATGTTTGAGCGCTTAGGTCCTCTTGAACTAGCCTGCAACTGCAAAATCGAAATTGGATTTTCTTGCACTTTTTGGAGCTAGCTAGGGTACTCTGATCTGCAGATTTTCGTCCCCTTGCTATTTGGACTTGTTATGTATATATATTAGAAGAATTAGGGTTGCTAATTGTGAAGAGAATCCTTATGAATCAATTTTTGCACTCTTTGGAAATTTGATTTTTTCAATCTTTCTAAAGTTGTCCAAATTTGTTTTAATCACACCAATCTTGCTGGCCACGAATTTGTATTGAATATATGGATTAAATGGAGATTGAAATTGTGTCCCACATATTTTTATATCAAATATTTGATTTTGTTTCAATTTAATTGATTTTAACTCTTTTTAAATTGAATAAAAATCAAAAATAAATTAATTAAATCAGATAAATTCGTGGGGATTGGCTTCTAGGCTTTGGATGACTTGTGGACCAAGATTGAATCAAATGATTTTGGGCCCATTTGCAAAATATTTGAGTTTCTTCACATTTTTCCCTCCAAAATGACCCAACTTTGACAAGGCCTATCTCCCTCAATTTTTGAGGTATGGAAGTGTTCTAAGACATTTTAGAAACCTTGGAGAGTCCTCTAACCAGTGTCTTTGGTCTCATATCAAAATCATTTTCCATGCTCCTTGTATGTCCTTTTTGAAAAAAGTGACTTTTGTTGACTTTTGAAAAGGACCTGTAATGTATGAAGTCATATCTCTTAAACCATTGACCTATGAGCTCCGACTCTTGGACCATTGGATAGAGGAATGAATTCCCTTTAAAATGAGCTTTAGTGGGAATTTTTCTGAAGAAGTATGAATATTTGGTGAATTTCCAAAGTTTGGTTGACTTTTTCAGTTCATGCCCAAAATAGTAACTTTTGACTTTTGACTTTTCTGATCTTTCCTCGCATCATCATGATCAAACCTTGATCAAATGATGATTTTAGGGTTATGAGGATGTTGTTGACCAAATATCTTGAATTTTGACTGTATATTGACTTGAAATGACTGTTTTGCCCTTGGGAGTCGACTGTTGACCTAATCAGGATTTGAGGGACTAAATTTGCTCTGTTTGACTTGAAACTTTATATGGAGATACTTTGGGATGTTAGTGACCCTATGGAACCATCTTGAGCCATTGATTCAATGATTTTCCATTGAATTAATCAAACCCTAGTTCAGAGCTTTTGTATAGGAGAGTGTGTTTTGGAGCTTTGTCTTTTGTTTTGATTTTATGTGTGGAAAATAACATGGGCAAATTTTGGGGTATGACAATACAGGTTTACAATCAAAGTATTTATATTTCTTTAAGATCTTTTCCACGTAATATAATTGATCCAAAGAAATTCCTCGTTTGGATTTTGTGATCTTGATGCCAAGAATCACATTCGCTTCTCCGAGGTCTTTCATATCAAAGTTGTTGCACAACAATGATTTCATAGCATTAACAGCGTGAATGTTTGATCCAAATATGAGTAGATCGTCTACATATAGACATATGATAGTGCAAATGCAATTCTCAGATTTGTAATAAAAGCATTTGTCACTTTCATTAACTTTGTACCCATTTGATATTATTAAGTTATCAAACTTTTCATGCTATTGCTTAGGAGCTTGTTTTAATCCATACAATGACTTATCTAACTTACAGACCTTGTTTTCTTGTCCATGGATCACAAAACCTTCCAGTTGTTACATACAGATTTCTTCTTCTAAGTCACCGTTTAAAAAAGTTGTTTTTACATCCATTTGGTGTACTATCAAATTATAAATAGAAGCAATTGATATAAGTACCCTAATGGATGTAATTCTAGTGACTAGAGAGTAGGTGTCGAAGAAATCTACATTTTCTCTTTGTCTAAAACCCTTGGCTACAAGACGAGCCTTGTATTTATCAATAGTTACATCAGGTTTTAGTTTCTTTTTCAAAATCCATTTACAACCGATTGGTTTGCATCCAAGAGGCAAGTCTACTAAGTGCCAGGTCTTGTTAGACTCCAGAGAATCTATCTCATCTTTAATAGCTTCTTGCCATAAGTCTGCATCCAGAGATGACAAAGCTTCTTGAAGATTTATTGGATCTTCTTCTACATTATAAGCCGCATAATCAGGCCCATAGTATTTAGAAACTCTTACTCTTTTACTTTGTCGAAGTTTTGTTTCTACATTGTTGTTGCTTCCTGTGCTTCTTATCATAGGAATGTGACTCGATTGAGTGCCCCCACTATTTCTCGATTTGAAGGGAAATTTGTCTTCATAGAAATCAACATCATTTGATTCTATGATCACTCTTGCATTTAGGTCATAAAACCTATATGCCTTACTGTTTGTTGCATACCCGATGAGTACACATTCATATGTTCTACTAGCGAGTTTAACTCGTTTTGGCCAGAATTCTGACATAAGCTAGACATCCCCAAGTTCTCAAATAAGACAAGTTTGGCTGTCTTTTCTTTAATATCTCATAAGGATAGATATTACTTTTTGACTTGGGAACTCTATTCAGGACATAACAAACAGTCAATAAAATTCCCCCCACTAGTGAGGTGCAGCACCAGAATTCATCATAATTGCAACAACAAGTTCAGTAAAAGTTCTATTCTTTCTTTCTGCTTTACCAATTATTTCAGGGGAATATGGAGCATTCGTTTCATGTACAGTTCCATGTTTATAAAAATTATTAAATAAACTAGAATCATACATATTACCTATCACTACAAATTCTTACTGAATTATTTTCAAATTCTTTACAAATTTTAAAAACTTATCAATTTCATTCACAAAAATATCATTCTTTCTGATGATGGTGTACAAAACTTCCCCAATAAACTGACTAAATCTTGCCTTATTTAGAAGAAGGAAAAAAACATAAACATGATTCTTTTTAATCTCGGGAGCACACATGACATCCTTCAAGATTGAAGTCTTTTCACAGGTGGACCTTGTTCCACTTCTCCAATATCAACAACATTAGTGGTGTGGATATCTCCCAACAACACTTTCTTATCTTTAGTATTCGTGTATGTTTTAAACATAACACGATCATAACAAACACGACGAGAGACGCCTGTGTTTATCCACCAACAATCACATCTATCAACCATGTTGATTTCAATGATCATATGAATAAATTTTTCATTAGCCAGGTTAACCCGTGCATTACGAGCTACACCAAGTTCAAGCATTACAAGATACATTTCTTAGCCATATGACTTAGTTTTCCACAGTTGAAACAAAAGGAAAACAACGTCATTTCTTTGAGGTGGTGGTTGTTGTCTAGTTGGAGCAACTAGGGCCATAGAAGGGTTCCCATTCTTAATTCGGTTCACAATATTGTGGTTCTAATTCTTTAATGATTTGCCATATGGCTTCAGAACCACACCGAATTTCTTTTTTTTTTGTTTAAAACAACCAAGACTTTTCTATTTAATCATGTCTCTGATATTCTTCTTTAATGAGAATAATCAGTCTCTCAAAAAAAATTATTTTATTTTGTAACAAAACATAATTCTTAAAAACTTTCAAACCAGGGGCAGTTTATCAATAATAAAAGAAATTTGAATTACTTATAAATACATACCTTCAGTGATGATCTTATGAGTAATCTTTTAAAGTTCGTGACTTTGAGTTTCTACGGACCTTTCAACTACCATCGGATACTTCACGTAGCTGCTAAAATCATTCTTCTGTTCTCCAGCTTATTCAATGTCATACTTGTTTTTCAGAGCCTCTTAAACATATTTTGAAGTATCACAGTTACTGTAATAGTCATACAGATCATTTGTGATTCCATTCAGAATGTTATAATCATTCTTTCTATAAGGTGATTTCTTTCCTAAGCTGTAAATTGTTCGCTTTAATCTGTGCAGCAGATTCAGCTTCAACACTATTACGTGTTCCTTTTGATCCTCAGATTTCTTACCGTTAGTTTGTTCGGTTGATCCAAAAGGAGCAACAAAATATCCCCGGTCAAAATGTTAGCTATCTTTTTCAACATTAAGAAGAAAATCATAATTTCTTGCCAACATTTGAAGTGACATCTCTCAAACATGGACGGTTTTGTCAAAGAAAGTATCTGCATAAATACCAATAAGTTCTTCAGTAGCCATGGAAATTCGAAACGTCTTAAAATTGTTGGATTACGATTTTAACAATTTTGCCACCAAAGAAATTACCGGGTCGAGTCGCCGATCGATACGCTTTCTTTAAGACGTTTCGCGGTACTGCCAAAATTATGCAAAGCAGCTCTTAATAACTACGACGCCTCCAGGATAAAACAGCCCAGTTCTATACTATACAATTACTACTTGCACGGTAGATAATCGGTCTAGAAATACACCTTCAGATGGTACTAGGACCATTCAAATATGGTATCAATACCATCTTAGTATCTGGTATAACGACCAGTCGTAGTAATTTCTCAAACCAAGAGAAATTTCAATAATTCTCTAAGGAGAATCCAAGAAAAAATTATACTTATAATTTCTCAACTCAAACGAGGAGAAATTAACATTATTCTCTAAAGAGAATTCAAGAAGGTACTCAGAAAATTCAACGAGTTGAAAGAAAGGGGAAGAAGTTGGCGCTTCGACAATTCGAAAGACGCGGAGTTATGAGAGTGAGGAAGGAAAAACTTAAAATATCAAGATGACCAATTCAATGCATTTCTTAGTATCTTACATCTATAAGGAAGTCAGTGCTTGGGTAGACAAGATGGCTAATCTTAGTTTTACTAATAAGATCTTTACTTGGTTTGATAATGTTCATGATTATATACCGGTAGATTTATTTAGAAACAAGCAAGATTGCCCTTGTTTTAAATATACGTCTTTCTAGGAGTTTTACCTTGACGTACATTCTTAATGAAAGTCCTTGTTATAAAACTGAGAAAATTGACTACATACTTAATGCTAAAAATCTATATATACGTTGCTCCTATTATTTAATTTTGTTGGTCTATCTTTACACATTTAAAAAGTTATTTTCTTTCTTTTTTTTTTTTTTAATAGGATATCGTTTGTTAGATTATGATATTGAAATTTTTTCACAAATATCCAAAGCTCACAATTATTCTCATGATTTTTTTCATTATTAGCCTGCAAAACTTGCTCTTAAATCATAGGAACATTGATCGGTGGACTTGATTAGTTTCACTAAGATTAGATTATTCTTCGTCATAATATGTTACCAAACTTTGTCTAATGAGTGAAATCTCATCTCTTCTCAATCAAATAAAATATCACGGATTCAAACTTGGACTCTTCCATCGAATATCCTTACACAACTATCAATTGAGCTGAATTAAGAATATGAGTATTAGTGAACTTTATTCCTTCGATAATTTGACCACCAAACGTGGAGATAATTTTACTATTTTAATAAGTTGCCCATATTTTAAGAAACAATTTGTTGAATAATTATTTACTTAGAGTTAAGTATCTAATGTGTTATCATTATAGTGTTTGATTGCATTGATAGATATTACACTTACTTGTTATACAAGTTTCTTAATTTTCTATGTTTGCATAGCTAGTTAGGTTGTTAGGAAGTTGGTTATTTTTGTTAAGTTTGTTAGTAACCTAACTTTTGTTGGTCTCTCTCTCTATTCCACATTCTTTGTTCTTCTTTTTCTTTTTCTTCTTCTTCTTTCACGCTTCTTCCTCCAATGGTAATTGTCAACCACGAAGATTTCTTCACTAATTCCCCTAATCCATATTACCTTCACCCTAATGAAAGTCCATCTCATTCTTTTCTCTCTGCCATTATATAACAAGAATTATCACTCTTAGGTTATATCAATGCACATTGCATTGATCTTCAAGAATAAGGAAAAGTTCATCGATTAAACTCTTCCTAAACTGGATGTGATTGTACTTTATTTGCACCATAGATACGGTGCAACACCATGGTTCTTGCGTGGCTTCAGCATTCCATTGGTGAATCAATTGCAAGATCAATTCTCTGGATTGAATATGTAGCTAGAGTTTGGTTAAACCTCAAAACTAGGTTCTCTCAAAGCGACATCTTTTGCATTTCAGATATTCAGGAGGAGCTTAGACAAGGTTCTATAGATGTTTCAGATTATTTCACCAAGACGTAATCACTCACATTTCTGGCTCTGTTACCCTTTTTCCAACCCTTACATTGCATTATGTCTTATATATTCATTCCTTTCATGAATCTCATATCAATTTCTAAGCTTGCATTGTCTAACAATTATTTTATGCAATTTACTTATGATTCTTGTCATATCTTGTAGACACTACCAAGGCAATGATTGGTATAGCTAGAATGCGCATGGGATTATATGTGACTGACTCTACAAATGTTAGGTCTGATTCATTCATTTGTAATTTTGTTTCTAATGAAAACTCAACTGTATGGCATTATAGGTTAGGTCACAGCTCTAATACTGGCTTGCATGTCATTTCCAAGTTTTTTTGCCTTTTGTATATACTAAAAATACTCGGTCTCCATGCGACTCTATCTGTTATGCTAAGCAAAAGAAGTTTTCTTTCCTTTAAGCACTTCCATTTCTCATGCTCCTGTTGATTTTTGGCATGGTGATCTTTGAGGTCCCTTCTCCATTGTATCCCTGCTAGGCCACAAATATCTTGTCACTTTGGTAGATGATTTTAGCAAGCTCACCTGGATTATTTTCCTAAAAACCAAAGATGAAACAAGAATCAATCTCATCAACTTTATCTCTTACATAAAAAACCAATTTCACACCTTTTTAAAGTATTTCAAAACTGACAATGGTTATGAATTTTCAATTAATTATTTATTTCAATCAAAATGTATCCTTCACCAAAGGTCTTGTGTTGAAACTCCACAGAAAAATGGCGTGGTAGAGAGAAAACACAAACACATCCTCAACATGGCTAGATCCCCGTCTTTCCGTGCTAATATCCCCTTACTAATTGGAATTTTAGCACACAACGTGCCATTCACATCATTAATAGGCTACCTACTCCCCTTCTCAAATAAAAAAATCCATATGAAATTCTTTATCAAGAACCACCTTCTATTATATATCTTAAAGTCTCTGGTTGCCTATGTTATGCATCTTCTCTTCAAGCTCATAGAAGCAAATTTGATGCTAGAGATAGAAAGGCTATCTTTCTTGGTTTCAAAGATGGAACCAAAGGTTACATCCTATATGACCTTAACTCTCACAACATATTTGTTTCCAAACATGTCATCTTTTATGAGACATATTTCCCCTTAAAACACCTACAAATGCCACTTCCTCTCCTACTTTTGACCATAATCTATCTCAATCCTCTCCACCTTTAGACCATAACTATGAACCTTAGGTCACTCAATTTGAAAACACCTAATACTCCTCCATAACCATGCAAGCAAGTTGATCATTCGTTCATCATAATGAGAATGTGTTTCATACTTTGCAAGTTACCCTGTTAACATGTATCCAAATTACAAATACATCCACAAGTGTCTCATTTAATATTAATTTTAGTAATCAAATGTATTTTTTGAAAAACTGATTCTCTTATTTTATTTTCATTTTTTTAAAAATAAATATTATTTTTAGGTTGTTAATTTAGTCCATAAAATTGCTAACAAAAAAACACTTATTTTCAATTTTGATACATTTAAAAATTATGATGATAACCGAACAAGAAAAATTGTTTTCTCCATAAAATATAACATGTGTTACAAATTCTTTCATTCCTAAAATTGTTTTCTAGAACTCACCAACCAAGAAGATCAATCCTAATTGTTGACATCCGCAGAATTCGAACTCGAGACATAAGAAAAAAAACTCTGGGATCTCAAACTTTCACTTTTAGACTAATTCATATGTGTAAATTATGTACGGAGTAAAAAAAATTAAATGAAAAGCCTAATTTAACTCACTCTCTATATGATTTCTATTAATGCAATTGTTCACATTGTGACCATACTTTCCACATTGGAAACAAATGGAGTGAAGACCATCATTCTCAAGCAAACATTTATACCATCTAATCATGATGAGATGAAACTAGAAGTTTGTCCAAATTAATCTATACCCAGATCCTAATAAATTTACCTCTAGAATGGATAGAATTCATTATATCAATCTTTAACATAATACCTAACAAAGTATCAATTCTACCGAGAAAGTAAGTATTGTATAACTCCATAGTTAAATTAGGTATGCAAATTCAAACATCCCGTACTAGAACATCTCATCCTTTTGAAGGAACATGGGTGACCATCATTGCACAATAATGTAGTGATCAACCACTTTCGTAAAACCTTTATATAGAGCATGAGTGTAATCCTCTTCATCTTTAATGTGCACGAGAAAAATAATCTTCCATCTTATCCATAATGTGAATAATTCATTTTTTGTCCATTTATACTTCAAATAATTTTCCAATAGCTTGAAGTTAATATTCTTGTCTATTATTTTCTTAGATAATGTCTTTTTCCATACAGTAGCTCATATGTCCCATTCATCTTCAACGTGGAAGATATCACATCTTGCATATACACCATAACACATTGCTTTGGATCTTTTACATCTGTTTTGGAAGATCCCATTATTGCACATTTATTCCAATAATATCGAGTAGTTTTTCTTTATAGAAAGTATGTGACAATTGTATTTTTAAATTGTATATGACCCAAATGAAAAAGATCACTTTCCCATTCGAAAAATTTGTTACATCTATCATCACCGTGTAGTAAAAGCCTAACAATAATAAACTCTAACATAAGCTACCATCTCACTTCTTTTACTAAGAGACGTGTTATATAACATGAGGTTTTAATGAGTTAAAAAGAAAAAAAAATTGTATTTTTTATACAGAAGAAAATAGGAAGAATATAAACATAAAACTAAGGGTGGGGGAGATTAATTTTCATATCATTCAACAAAATAAGAGTTGGATAAAAGAGTAGGTCACTGAATTTATGACTTCTTGTGATAGTTTAAACCGAGGCAGATTTAACTAACGAGTTTGCACCCATATTTTCGTCCTTCAAAGAATTATAAAAAAAGATAGAATTAGGGAAATTGTTTATAGCATTTTTAATGGTCCTCACGCACTTATAAAAAACTAAAAATACTACTTAAATATGACAATACATTTTTAAACGCATTAAAATTTCACATCACAATACTTCGTATGTGAAACATGTAACACCCCGAATTTAATTAATTATTTAATTAAATTAAATCAAGGATTTATTCGTTGGAATTAGTCGAAGTCGGTATTTATCGGTATTATTCTAAAGGCATAAATTGGATTAATATGTTATTTTGAGCAGTTAAGTTGTGGTCGGATTTATTAGTCGGATTAGTCAGAGAAGTACAATTGCGAGTTGGTATTAATTAAGTTAAGGAGCAATTGTAGTTGAGGAATATTATTGGGAATAATATTCGTTATGTTATGTGATTATTCAATTATGTGTGTTATTTGACTTTATTATGTAATTAGAGCAATATTATGAATTGGGCCTATATAGAATATGAGATTGGATTGTGGGTTAAGCCCAATAAAGAAAAGAAGGATAGTAAGAGTTAGGGTTTTAGAGATTAAACCTCATAACTCATTTTGTGGAAAAGAAGAGAAAGAAGAAAAGAAGAGAAAGAAGAGAAAGAAGAGAGGAAGAGAAGAAAGTTATGGCATGAAGAGAGGGATGACTCCATTGAAGAGGAGGCTTTTGCTAAGGTAAGGGTGGGGTTCTTACTCTCTAAGGGTTGGCATGATGATGGGTATGGTAGAGATTAGGTTTCATAATTGAAATCCATGATTGTGTTGCAATGTTGATGAATGTGGAATTGATAATGTTGTGTATGCTTTCTATTCCTCAATTTCATGAATTTAGAAAAGTTAGGGTTTATGAACAAGTGCATGAAT
This sequence comes from Vicia villosa, assembly GCF_029867415.1. NCBI lineage: Eukaryota > Viridiplantae > Streptophyta > Magnoliopsida > Fabales > Fabaceae > Vicia > Vicia villosa. The sequence goes on along the minus strand of NW_026705088.1, from coordinate 420,632 downwards.
TGATGATTTGAAATGTGTTTAATGGATGTTTAATGATGTTATGATGCTAGAAGATCCATAATATGTGTTGTATTTATGTTTATAACATGTATTCTATTGTTATTCATGATGGTTGGTGTTTTCAGCTTGATTTGGGTTGAGTTTAGGGGTTTTGGGATGCAATTCACATGCTGTTTTCTGAGATTTGGGATTTTCTGAAATTGCCAGTTCGCGCCGCGAACTATTGTTCGAGCCGCGAACTGCTTGGTAGAAACTTAGGAATATTTGATTCACTCAGTTCGCGCCGCGAACTTTGTTGGCGCCGCGAACCCTGTTTTGCAGAATTTTTTCTAAACTCTGAAATGATGTAACTTTTGATTCGTAACTTCGTTTTAGGCGCCGTTCGAAGCGTTGGAAAGCTAACGCAATGAACTATACCATGATGCAATAAAATGATCCATATGATATAGTTTCCTATTATGTTTATAAGGATTAAGTGATGAACTATGTTGTGTTAACAAATGAATTATGCTCTTTGCGATGAATTGACATAATTGTGTTGTAGTATAACTTGATGTATGTTTTCTTATGATGATACAATGTTATTGAGATGATGATAAGTACCTTCCTTATGATGAATGAGATAATGATGTATGTGATGATATGCATGATTAATAAAGATGTTGTATGCTATATGCGATTCATTGTGCGTATTTGATATGTATGAGTCGACGATTATGCCATGCGATGACTTAACAATATATATGAAATTGAATATAACGTATTATGATGATTACTTGAATTAAGGAATACGATGAATGTGTTGATGTTGTTGGCAATATGATGAATCGTTGATGTTTGTTATAATATGATGAATTTGTGGTTGTTGTTAACATGATGAATTTGTCGTCATTGTCGCTAGTATGTGGAAATTGTTGTCGTTGTCGTAGACCCTATGGTCAATGTTGATAAGTTGTATTGTGATGTATTTTGAGGTGAATTATTGTTGTATGATGATGCAACATAGTGACGTGATTGAGAAGTGATGCATTCTTATGAATGATGATGATTTTGTCGTTGTTGAAGTTCGACATTATATTGATAATGTTCGATGGTGATTTAGATGATGTTGTGACGTATTAATTATGTGTGTTGTGTTTGTGTGGATGTTACATTTATTTAGTCACATCCATTTCATAAAGAGACGGTGGCCTTAATGGCAAAAGCGACGGTGGCCTTGATGGCAAATAGCGACGGTGTGCCCAATGACAAATTTTGAGACGGTGGGAGTTTTACTCCAAATGGTACCACATGCATTTGCATAAGTCGATTCACGTGTGAATTGCATTTGAGTCTTATTTTATTATGTTTGTGGTGATGTGTTGACTTGATGATGAGATGTTTATCGTGACGTGTTGGGATCTTACTTGTGAATTGCATATATTGTCATGGTTGATTGTTGACATTGTTGCCATTCCATAAGTTGATTATGTTATTTGAATTGTAGAGTCGATGATCTGTTGTTGTGACATGATGATAGCATAATTGTGAATTTGAATATGTTGTCTTAATTGATTAATGATATTGTTGCCGTTTTGAAAGTTGTATTATATTGATAAGTTGTTTTGCGGTGAAACTTGTTGTAAGATGTTATGTGATGCGAAGTGGTGAAATTATGTATGATCTATATCTCCTATATTATTTATCATGCATTCCTTTATATTGTAAGATATCTCAACCCTTTGCTGATATTTCCCCTACCATGGGAAATGGGCAGGTACTCAAGATTAGCCGTGGTTGTTCGAGTTCGTTTATGTGAAGTCTTTATGTTGCTTTATGGCAAGTCGAGTTGGTGTCCATTGCTCTGATACGTAACACTCGGGGGGATTAGTCGTTATTATATGATTACTGTATTCCATGATGACATTTGTGTTAAGTTGAATTGAAAGGTGTTTATAAGTTTAAGTTGTAAATGGTGAATGAAGTTTTGTTCCGAATGCTATGTATCTTTATTAAATGCAAAATAAATATGTTTGTTTGGCTAAGTCGAATTGTGACATCCCATCGTTTGATGAATAATTTTAAATGCACTCTGATTTTCGCTTATAATTGCGGGGTAGATTTGGGGTGTTACAGTTTGAAATGAAGAGAATGAGGGAGGGGAAAGGTCTGATGCGAGTTGTAACGTCAAACCGTTCCGTAGATGCATCTACGGAATAAACCAACGTTAAACAAAAAAAGGTGCTTCCGGAAGTATATCTACGGAAGCACGAGGGCAATTTGGTCAATTTTGTGGTGCGTAAGAAGGCCATGGGGTGGGATAAAAAATTGTCAATTTTTAAATCTTTAAATTATTAAGAGAAAAAGAGATATACAAAATATTTTTACACTATCAACCAATCACAACCATGCATATCCAATTAAAATACAATTTCAATTTAAAATATAGATATGACACGACAAATATAAAAATTTTGTTTGGTTATACATATAAAGTTAATTTATACTGTTATTGCAGTACCTTGAAACTCAATTATTAATCATCAAAATTATTTTAGAATAATCTACTTTTAATATAATAAAGTACAATACATATGAAATCCTTTCAATAACCCTCTAATCTTTCAATTTGAGGGTGTTAATCGTGGACACAACGGTAATTGCATATACTTCAATAATTTAATTAAAAATATTTATTCCTTAATCATTGCATTACTTTTCAATTGTCCAATTTCTTTTCCATAATTAATATTATTGTCATGCTTTTGTAGATAGTTGTGCAAATCTGCATGGAATACAACAATACTTAATTAATTTGTAGATTTTTTATATTAATAATTGGACCGTTGGTTTCCCCCAAATATTGTTTCACGCGTAAAACAAATTATTTTGGCATTTCATCACTTCCAACACTTCCTTCTCATTATATAGAAGGACAATCAACAAAACAAAAAAACAAAAAGTAAAAAAATCCTTCGCTCTCTCATTCGGTTCTCCCAAAAAATTTCTCTTCCCCACTGCTGCAAACAATATTCCTTCATCTTCCTCTCAACTCACCGAACCACCTCCACCCACCGTGAATCACCGTAACACCACCCCAAACTCCATCGTAAACCATCCTAAAACCCAGATGAAGATAATCTTCATCTTCAACCTCCCCCCAACCGCGAACCCCCGTAAATCACCCTCCAACAACCCAGAAAGTGCTTCATCCAACTTTGAACTGAACCCAGAAAACCACATGAACCCTAACCCTACGATGAACCCTAACCCAGAAAGTAAGAACCCTAACCCCAAATAAGAACCCTACCCCTTTGAAAACCCAGACAACAAACAACAACATGCAACCAAACAACCCTAAGCTAAGTTCGATTTAGAAGTTACCTTATATTCTTGAATTATTGGATCGTGTTGGCTCCTCATCCTCCTTCTGATTTCTTTCTGTGTGTGTGATTTGCAGGTATGAAGATGAAGATCGAAAGTTGTGCGTATTCACGGCGGCGCCTCAAATTTTCCAGAAAATTCTCTCTAATTCCTCCGTCCTCTTCTTTAGTTTAGGTCCTTAGTTTATATAGTCTAGGGTTAGAAATTGTTTAGGTTAGATTAGATTCATGATTTGATTTCCAATCTGTTTGTAATTGATTCGAATCTTTCAATAATTTTTTTTTTAATTTTGTTAAATTCTGATTTCGTTTCAGTTATTTGATTTGATTGTATTTTATGATTGTGAGTTGATTCAACTTTGGGCTTGGATCTTGATCAGATTAGGGTTTGTGTGGGGCGGCGCCGCTGATGGAGGTGGGGGTTAGGGTTTCGAAGGTTGAAGGAGAGTGAACAGGATCCGGGTCGGTTTGACCCGGTCCACTACTCCTGGAGCGTTTGGCCCAAAAATGGATCCGTGGCCCACTACCTTGATCCGGAATGCATACACAATCTGGCCCACTCTGCTTCATTAGTCTTAATCCCACTTAATATTAATTAACCCAATAACTAATAATAAACACCTGATAATGATACTGATGATGAAAAAAAACACAGTTATTTAGTAATAATACTAATATTAATTAGAATACTGATACAAATTAAATTAATACCAAAATTAACTAAAATGCTAACATTAATTAAATTAATATTAATACTAACTAAGAGGCTAATAATAATTAAATTAATATTAATATTAACTAGAAAATAAAATAAGAAAATCACCGTCCTTGAAATAAAATAAGAGGCTAATAATACCAATGTTAACCACCGTCCTTGAAAAAGTCATTTAATTTTATAAAATAAAATAAGAAAATCAATATTAAAATATTTTTGAATTTATGTTTAAAATATAATGGATTAATATTTTTTATCTAATATAATCATTACTACGATATTCTAAATATTTAATTTCAAGTTTTAATATATTGATTTAATTTTATTTCGTTAACTTTAATTGTTTTTAATCAATATTGATTTTTTTTATGCTTTTGATACTATTATTATTTACTATTTTAATTTAAAAAATTAAATTTGCTTCATCGTTATTACTGCCTTAAACATTTTTTTATATGATCATGGCAAATAATTATGTCGACAAGTTAAAAAAAATCAAAAACTAAAACCATCATTACATTTATGTCATGATTAATAGTCTGATTTAAGATAGTATATTTATTTTCAAAGTAATCATTAAGAGGTAGTAGTAGTACCATGATTACCTATTATAAGTTTTACTAAAAAAAACCTATTATACCTTTTACTAAAAAGCCTATTTTAATAATTTTATTTATTGCAGACCATTCATTAACGTATTGATAAAATCAAATTCATTATGACCTGTCTCCACAATTCCAATATTTAAAAGTAATCATTATGATTAATTAATCCTAAAAAGGTGGAATTCAAATAACTCTCTATACAATATCAACAAATGACATTAATTTTATATAATATTTAATAACTAATGTCAACTGTTTATACAAATTTTTTTATAAACAAGAAATAATTTACTGTTGATACAATTTTTTTTATAAACGGTAATAAATTATAAGTATTTTTATAAACGGGAAAAAGCCAACTGTTTGTATAATTTTTTTTATAAAACGGGAAAGAGTTGGTATTGAATATCTTATTCTTTAAAAACTTACTCTTTATTATAAAATAACTATCTTATTTGTAAAAAAATTAAGAGAAATAATTATTTAATATAATATTAAATAATTTTTTTAATTATAATATTCATTTCAATTACGTAAATTTTATTTTTTTCCCAAATTCAATTACAAATAAAAATATACTATGTCAACTAATATATTATAGGTAAAATATATAAACAAGCCTATAATATAAAATTTCTTAAATTTTAAGATAGTATATTTATTTTCAAAGTAATCATTAAGAGGTAGTACCATGATTACCTATTATAAGTTTTACTAAAAAAACCTATTATACCTTTTACTAAAAAGCCTATTTTAATAATAAAACCTTTTACTAAAAAGCCTATTTTAATAATTTTATTTATTGCAGACAATTCATTAACGTATTGATAAAATCAAATTCATTATGACCTGCCTCCACAACTTCTTGGGAAACCTACACACCTCTTATAATAACATTGTGTATGAACTGAACGCACGGGTAAATGATTTCTTAATTATTTTCTTTATTTTTCTACTCAAATATACATTTTTCGACGGGACAAATCTACTTAATGTGTATATATTTTATTTACATTTTTAACCATCATTATATTATATTTATTTACAACTGTGATAGATAAATGCTTAATTATTTCCTTTATTTTTTATATGTACATATTAACCTATAACTGATATTTTTGGAAAAATAAATCTATTAAATATATTGAAATTTTTATTTAAAATAGGTAAAAGGATTTCAAATGCTTATAATAATATAGGGGTATGAGTGACAATAAACAAAATTTGGACAAAAAAGTTTGGTACCTGTTACCAAATCAAATAAATATAATCACATATATTATATTTATTTATTATTTATAATATTGTGCAATACGTGCGAACGCACGGGTAGATGACTACTCACGATAGATTATAGCTATATTGTATAATGTGTGCGAACGCACGGGTAGATGACTACTTAATTATTTTATTTATTTTTTCTACTAAACTATATATTTCTAACTAGATTAAATTAATATTTATTTGACAATTATAATTTCAATTATTTTTTATTTTTAATTTGTGTATCTTTTATATATATATATATATATATATATATATATATATATATATATATATATATATATATATATATATATATTTATTAACCATCGTTATATATTTATTTATTGTTTATATCGACTTTTCGTGACCCGTGCGGGCGCACGGGTCCTTTACTAGTTTGTAACCAAAAGTCTTTAACATCGTTGGTTGAGTGACGCCATTGTAAACGCAAGCAAACCCCATTTGACAACGCTGACGGCACCTCTTTCGTCATTCAACTCACTTCATCTTCTTATCGGCACCCCCATCACCATCTACTACGCATACACACTTTCTCTCTCATCCTATCGAAAACGATTAACGAAACTTCCACGATGCCATCTCTCACCTCTCTCTCCAACATATGTCATTATTCATGACTTCATTCTTTCTCGTTTCCCCATTTCCGAAACTTCCTCTCTTTTCCATTCTTTGACTTTTCTCTCTTGACCCGTGATTCCCTCTCTCTCTGGGTTTCCCAGATTCTCTCAAAGTTTCAACCTTTTCGTGATTTACATGGATCTGCTTTGGAAAATTCAGACTTTTGTTTAATGGGTCGGTGCTGAAAATTGAAATTTCAAAAGTGAGTTTTTTTTCTTCTTTTCATTGTGATTTTGTTTTCTTCAATTCTGGGTTTGGTTTGATTATGCTGTTTTGGTGGCTCTGGAAATTCAAACAAAAAACTTCTTCATACATATATATTTTTTCTTATAGAATTTGCAGACATACCCAATAATTAAGCTTAGCTTATTTAGAGAACAGATTAAGGACTCTTTAAGCTTTGGTTTAGATAGTTGATTATTTTCAACTTTTCTTATAAGCTGTGTACTATTGGAATATTGGAATTTTGTGAGGTGTTACATATGTCATGTGTTTTGTGACATGAATACTTGTAGAGGATTTTGGGATTCTATATAAGAGGGAAAGTTTGAATTTTGTGATGTATAACAAGACTATGTTATAGGCTTGAATAGATTCTTGGATTGATTAATGGCTAATTCAGCGGAACCCTCGTCGTCGTTGAGTTTTACATCATCTTCGCACTTATCGAATGGATCAATTAGTCACAACTCGAATGGGAATGATCATGCTCGTAACCTGGAGGCTATCAGTTTGAGTAAGCTTAGTTCTAATTTGGAACAGCTTTTGATTGATTCTGATTATGATTATGGTGATGCGGATATTGTTGTTGAGGGAGTTTCGGTTAGAGTTCATCGGTGTATTTTAGGTTCTAGGAGTAAGTTTTTTCATGAGCTGTTTAAGAGAGGTAAAGAAAAAGGATTGGCAAAGAGTGAAGGGAAATTGAAGTATTGCTTGAGTGATCTGTTGCCTTATGGTAAAGTTGGACATGAAGCTTTTCTTATATTGCTTAGCTATGTATATACCGGTAAACTTATACCGTCTCCAATGGAGGTTTCTACATGTGTTGATAATGTGTGTGCTCATGATGCGTGTGGACCTGCAATTAACTTTGCTGTGGAGTTGATGTATGCCTCTTCTATTTTTCAAATGCCGGAGTTGGTTTCACTTTTTCAGGTACACATTCTACTCTATGATTATAGTTGTTATGAGTCGAGTAAGTCACAAAGAAAACAAACGATTCCATGCCTTTAGTTAGTAAGACATATGGAACATGTATCATCCGGGATCCTGGTTGACAGCTGCATCTTTAGTTGGTAAGAAGTGTCAACGATGTATTCGAAAAGGATTGGTGAAAATAATTTTGGAAAAACAATTTAAATTGTTATTGTACTTATTGACACATATCTGTATCTAAATATCTTACATGTATCTATATTGGATATGATACTCTTCTATTTTTGTGCGTGGCATCGTTTACTGTGCATGTTTGGGAAATATCTGACGCGTATCTGTATCTAAATATTTGACATGTATCTATATTGGATATGATACTCTTCTTCTTTTGTACTTGGCATCGTTTATTGTGAATGTTTGGGAAATATCTGACGCGTATCTGTATCTAAATATCTTACATCTATCTACTTCAGATGCGATACTCTTCTATTTTTGTACTTGGCATCTTTTATTGTGCATGTTTGGGAAATATCTGATCTGACACGTATCTGTATCTAAATATCTGACATGTATGTATATCGGATGCGATACTCTTCCATTTTTATACTTAGCATCTTTTACTGTGCATGTTTGGGAAATTGTAAATTAATTTCGCATCTAAGTTACTAGCTGTATTGTGTTTCGCATCTATGTTACTAGCTGTATTGTGTCTCATCAAGATTAAGGATTGAGGAACTGAGTAATACTTCAAATTTTGCAGCGACGTCTTCTTAACTTTGTAGGGAAGGCTCTTGTCGAAGATGTCATTTCAATCCTTATGGTTGCTTTCCATTGTCAATTGAATCAACTCGTCGCTCAATGTGTTGACAGGGTGGCACGATCAGACCTTGACCAGATCTCAATAGAGAAAGCGCTTCCTCATGAGCTCTCCGAAAAAGTTAAATTGTTCCGCCGTGATCTACAGAAGGACGGTGAAGACGATGCTCCCGTAGTGGACGCTTTGTCTCTAAAACGAATCACTAGAATACACAAGGCATTGGACTCGGACGACGTCGAGCTTGTTAAACTTCTTTTGAACGAGTCAGACATTTCTTTAGATGAAGCCGGTGCTCTCCATTATGCAGCAGCCTACTGTGACCCTAAGGTTGTCTCTGAAGTACTTGGATTAGGTCTAGCTAATGTCAATCTTCGGAATTCTCGAGGGTACACAGTGCTTCACGTTGCTGCCATGCGTAAGGAGCCTTCCATTATAGTATCACTTCTTACTAAAGGGGCCTGCGCGTCGGATTTGACTTTCGATGGTCAGAGTGCTGTTAGTATCTGTAGGAGGTTGACAAGACCGAAGGATTACCACACAAAAACAGAACAAGGAAAAGAAACAAACAAAGACCGGATATGCATCGATGTTCTTGAAAGAGAAATGCGAAGAAATCCTTTGGCTGGAGATCCCTCTGTGTCTTCCCAAACAGTGGCTGATGATCTCCACATGAAGCTTTTATACCTCGAGAACAGAGGTATGATGTAATTAATGATTTTCCTTTAACTTCTTGATTTTATTATGCTCAAAAGCCGTCAAATAATAAGTTATGCTTCCTATTGCAGTGGCATTTGCGAGACTGTTCTTCCCTTTGGAAGCCAAACTAGCTATGGACATTGCTCGTGCGGAGACAACATCCGAGTTTGCTGGTCTTTCGGCGGCGAAAGGTTCAAGTGGAAACTTAAGGGAGGTCGACCTCAATGAGACTCCCATAATGCAAAACAAAAGACTTATTTCTAGGATGGAAGCCCTAATGAAAACAGGTAATTGAACTTAAAAAATATTTTTCTTATATAATACTACTATACTATAAGAGAAGATATTATAAAAGATCCGGAGATTAACGATTCGGATTGAAGCATGATCCTGAATAGAACATTATGACGGAAGTTGATCCATGTAGCCGATCTCATTTAGTGGAATAGGGCTTTGTTGTTATTATTGTTGTTGTAATACTCTACTGTCTCATTATGACTGACTTATTTGACAATTTCACACAGATTAAGAAAAAAATATAGAAATAAATGCAAGATAATAGTATTATTACTAAATTATGTTTGTATGTGGTTGCAGTGGAAATGGGGCGGCGCTACTTTCCTCATTGCTCTGAAGTGCTCGATAAATTCATGGAGGATGACCTACCTGACCTGTTTTACCTTGAGAAAGGAACTCAAGAAGAGCAGAGAATCAAGAGAACGCGATTCGTGGAGCTTAAAGACGATGTGAACAATGCTTTTAGCAAGGACAAGGCTGAGTTTAGTCGCTCTGGGATTTCATCTTCATCATCCTCATCATCTCTTAGAGATTCTGTATATTACAAGGCTAGGAAAATATGAAAAAGAAAACATAGTAAGTTTTTGTTAAAGGAAGTTTTTAAAGGTATACCAACCAACTCATGTAAAATTTCTTGTTTTCTTTTGTAACAAATATATGCAAGTATATCTCAAAATTATGTCATGTTCCTTCATTTTGGCTGTCAAATATATGGTATAAAGTTATATAATTTTCTTTTTGAGAAATATAAAACTATGAAAACTTGAAAACAAATAAGCTACAGATGTTAATCATTTCATGGTGTCAGGCAATTTTATTACATTTGTTGTGTTATATCGCCTCTAAATGACTATCTTTAGGTAGGGGTACTCAAAACCAAACCAACCCAATAGAAAACCCCAAACCAAACTGAACTGAAACCGCAAAAAACCGCATTTGGTTCGAATTAGTTTGGGTCATTTTTTAACAAAACCGCATGGTTCGGTTCGGTTTGCGGTTTGTATTTTGTAAACCGAACCAAACCGAATCAAATCGCATTATGTTACAACCTAAAATTTACTTAACTCACATTCAACCCAAACTTAAACCTATTATACATTAGTCTTATGTTTACGAACAATTTTCTCATTCTTACACATATAATTTCAGTCCTGATCTTCTCAAATCTCTAATAACATTATCGCACCTTCTTTGCCACATACATCTTCTCTCTTCTTCTATAGTCTCTGTACTCTCTTATATTCTTTCTTTTTCAACTTCTCATTTTTATGTAAATGTTCTGTATTTCAGTTTCATTTTTATCGCACATCTTTTTATCTAATCTCTCAACACTTTTTTTTTTTCTTTTTCACCTTCACTAATCTTTCGTCTCTTCAATTTTTTATTTCATTATAATAATTTTTATATTATTTTATGCTATTATTTTATGTTTAATATTCCACTTTTGTCTAATTTAATTTTTACATATTAAATGGAAAATTGTTGTCAAAATATGACGAGTTTTGTTGTTATTTGATAGTGTATGAATGTCTAAATACAAAATTATATTGTCATCTATATGTGTATGTATGGCTCAATAAAATATTTGTAAAAAACCGAACCAACCGAGCCGAATCAAACCGCATTAGTTTGGTTTGGTTTGGTTCGGATTTTTTTAAAAGCCAACCGAACCAAACCAAACCACACTATTTTTCTCTTGCGGTTCGGATGATTTTTTTCGTCAAAACCGCTCAAACCACACCGCGAGCACCCCTATCTTTAGGGATTATTTTGTTCAATAGAGGGAGGTTACATTAGAGAAGAAGAGGGAAGGGACAAGGAAACAGATAATTTTAAAATGGAATTTCATTAAATACAACAATATATCCTAAATTTAATTATAGAGGGAAGAGAGGTCAAATTAATCCCAAATGTAAAAAAAAATATTCGCTGCCACTATATCAATGCATTTTCATTGATCTACCTTACAAATAACACCTGTATCAATATATTTTCTCATTATTTTATAATTATTAGTCTAACATTCTGATCTCTTATAAAATTGAATTGGGTTATGTTAGTCTCATAAGTTCGATCATACATTATAATCCTATCACATTGAAGCTAGGCCGCAAAAATTCTACATTACCCTCACATACATTATAGATGTATCATCAAATTCAAAATATTATAATACCAATGAGAATGTAGAATTTGTGCGGCTTGGTTTCATTGTAATGGTACTATAATGTATGATTGAGCATATGAGACTAACAGGTTGAATTAAATTTTGTAAGAGATCAAAATGTTAACCCCAATTAAATTTTAAATATATGAGACTAACTTAAGAATTTTTTTTTGTCAGAGATCAAAATGTATAAAGTATTATTAATATTAACAATTAAAAAATAATGAAAAAATATATTGATATAACTCTGATTTGTAAAATAAATCAAGGAAAATACATTGATATAGTGGTACTGTAGACTTAAAATAAAATAAAAAAGTATTTGGAAATAAAAAATCGATTAAAAAAAATATTCATAGAATGACTAACACGACTTGGTTAAATTTTACAATAGATTAAATATAGACTTTTTTTTTTTGGAGTAATTTGGCCTCTCCAATTTTTATGAAGGACTAAAATAAATCTTCAGTAATTATATACATTTTTGTGAAGATTATAAAACGTTACAAACAATCAAAGTATCAGACATAATCATTTGTAAAAGAATTGTGTAAATACAATTAGAAAGCAACTAATTCTAACTAACTTCATAGCCTTAATGCTTTGAAGTGACTTGTGTTGCAAGTAAGTTACTAACTTGCAACACAAGTAAACTCCACTCAAATATAAATTACTTAACATTTAATTCACCTTTAATGAAAATTAATTTTAAAGAACCCATATTCTTTTTTAAATCAATTTCCATTATAGTAGAATCAAACACGTATTCATACTAATTTTAAATTATATTATTTGAATATTAAAATATAGATACAATATTATATACTTTATCTGTTCATCAGTGTCCTTCTCTTACTTTTTTTATTTTTTTTATCTTCAACAAGTAACACACATTTCAAAAAATAAACATAAGAAATAACATGACACAGTATTTTTAAAATCTTAGTGTTTGTTGGTTTATGAAGACGACATAGCAAGAAAAACATTTCACTGGTAGGCGATAAAACATAGAGTCAACAGAGACTCAGAGCAGAGATGTGTGTTTGTTGCAAATTGCAATGCTCTCTGCAATGTTTCAGTGAATTATATTTTTGGCATGTATGTGTTGTGTGTGTGGAGCAGTTTCAAAAACTAAGATTTGATAATGCAATCAACGGTGCGTCAACTCTCTGTACGTCTTTGATAATAGAGAGTCTTTTGGAATTTCGATTAATCACTTATATGTGTTATAGAATGGAGTAATGCTATATAGATACTACATTTGACATAGTGTAGTATTAAAAACAAAATACACAAATCTTTTGAAAATATCATTAGTAAAAATTACAAAATATTCAAAATAATATTTTGATAGAATTAGTCGACATTATACAATATGGACGTGACACAGTGAAGTGGATAAAAATCAAAATGCATAGAGATGAAGTTAATGTAGATATGGATGATCGATTAGAAGATATGATCACTGATATTAGAGAAAGTTGTTTTAAGAAAGTCTATGTGTATGATATATTATGTAGTGACAAGAATGAGTCGTTATATAAGGGGTGCACAAATTTTACATGATTTTTGGCGGTATTAAAACTGTTAAATATGAAGGAAAAGAGCAAATGAACGGATAAAAGTTTTACATAATTGCTTGAATTAATGAAAGAAACGCTTCTAGAAGGTAACATTTTGCATGTCGCGATAATTGCAGATTATTCAGGAAAAAGTATGAAGAAGTGAATCAATTCCAGAAGTGTGGAGAGTCGTGATAAAGTGTGAAGAACAATAATTTGATGATGATGGCGATGTAAGCAAAAAGCGTCCTCCTGTCAAAGTGATATGGTACCTACGAATAATTCCAATGTTTAAGAGACTTTTTTCTAATGTAAATGATGCAAATAATATTAGATGTCACAAAGATGAAATAAAATGTAACGGAAAAATTTGCTATGTAGTTAAATCTCTGCAATGGAAAAAATTGATTTGTTGTATCTGAATTTTGGTTATGAGTCAAGAAACCTTAGGCTTGAACTTGACACTAATGGAAGGAACTCCTTTGGTAATCTGAGTATTAACCATACTCTATTAACCATACTCTATTAACCATAATCTATGACATGTTCTTCTCATGATTTACAATCTATCTTTGTGGTTGTGCTTGAAACGCAAATATATGTTGTTATCTATGATGATTTTGGAGAGAAGACAACCCAAAAACGCTTCTAGAAGGTAACATTTTGAATGTCGCGATAATTGCAGATTATTCAGGAAAAAGTATGAAGAGTTGAATCAATTCCAGAAGTGTGGAGAGTCGTGATAAAATGTGAAGAACAATAATTTGATGATGATGGCGATGTAAGCAAAAAGCGTCCTCCTGCCAAAGTGATATGGTACCTACGAATAATTCCAATGTTTAAGAGACTTTTTTCTAATGTAAATGATGCAAATAATATTAGATGTCACAAAGATGAAAGAAAATGTAACGGAAAAATTTGCTATGTAGTTAAATCTCTGCAATGGAAAAAATTGATTTGTTGTATCTGAATTTTGGTTATGAGTCAAGAAACCTTAGGCTTTAACTTGACACTAATGGAAGGAACTCCTTTGGTAATCTGAGTATTAACCATACTCTATTAACCATAGTCTATGACATGTTCTTCTCATGATTTACAATCTATCTTTGTGGTTGTGCTTGAAGCGCAAATATATGTTGTTATCTATGATATTTTGGAGAGAAGACAACCCAAAAACAACATAGATGTTTATCTAATTCCATTAATTTAAGATTTAAGTTTTGTGGGAGGAAGGCGTTGATGTTGATGATGTGTATTCGGGTAAAATGCCATGTTATTTTTCTTAATCAATGACTTTCCTGCTGTCATACCCCAAATTTGTCCTACCCTTACTTAGCTGGCTTGCAACTCATAAACATACATCCATTTAGGTCATACCATTGCATGCATCCATATCATTGGTCCTTGATCAGAAGAAGAGACTTGAAGCCTAATATGGGGTGTCATCATCTTGTCCAAGATCTTTTGAAATCAGGGTTTTCTCATTCTCAACTCAAGGCATTGGTTAGAGGATACAAGCTTGTTGTTCATCTGGTCATCCTGAATTAGGGTTTCTTGACCAAAGTCAACGCAGTCGACTTTTTTGGTCAAATACATTGATCAAGAGCTGATTTTGTGAGGAGAAGTGGCATGATGCTTGTGTGGAAGTGTTCAGTTGATTTCCATTGGTCAGAAGCAGATTTAATCAAGAATTCCATCAATAATCAGAGAAAATCAGAACAGTTGACTTTTGGGTCAAAATCGGGTCAAGCACTCAAATATCGACTTTTGGTGAAAAATCAATCAAGAAAAGTCAAAGAATGGATAAAATCAGGAGTTTGACAAAGAGTTGCCAAAAATAGAAAAATGACAAAAAGGGAAAGTTTTGACACTTAGAAAATTTTTGAAGGCTTTAAATCTTGATGAGCAGTCCACTTCAGCCCTGATTTACACGTGGCAAAATGGCATTTTCTGGAGAAATTTCCAACATCAAAGTTGTTCCTCTCATGGAGGAGAACAACTTTGTAGTTGGACACTTTTTCATTTGAAGCATGGTTAGAGAGTTATTGAGGTTTGAAGTTGCTAAAGATTCATTTGAGCCAAGTCACAATTCAGGTCATGACCTGGCATTTCGTCAAACATGTGGCATGCCAAATCTCAAGTTAATTTTAGAGATGTACAAATGTGCTATGAATGCAAATTGGGTATGCATCTCTCCTCCCCCACGCCCTCTACACAATGAACCAAGAATTGAGTCATTTGGGTAAATGTTGGATCATTTATGAAGCTCCAAAGTGGCACCCTCACACTGGCCAGAATGCAGCATCAGGCAGGCCCAGATCCAGGTCACGCGCAAGGCATTTCTACAAACACATGGTGGGCTGAATTCAAGTTCAATTTTCTCCCTCCACAAGTCCCCCTTTTGAACAAGCTTGGTCTTAAAGTACTCTTTGCCATGTGCTCTTCCAACAAGCCATAGATGGAAATTATTAAATGTGTGTGGAGCAAGATAAGAAGACTCAAAGTTATGTCCTGACCAAGTCTTGTTCTTGCTAGAAATCTGGGCCAATTCCATGTCACATGCGCGCAGAGTCTATACAAGGGTGACACAACAAGTTCATGGCCACTTTTCTTCTATCTCTAGATGCCAATTCAAGATCTTCCAAACACCAAACCTCTTGTACCTTATGCCCTCTTCAATTTGATGCCAAGCTTGTGTCATTTGATAGGCTATAACAGAACTTATGAGCATACAAAGTCACCACCATAGGTGATCCACATGGGCAAGAATTCAAGGGAATATTTGCAACACATTCATTCCTCTAAATAGCCATGCATAGAAAGATGCCACGTGAAAACTCATACTCAGCCATTGCCATATTATCCACTGCAGCACAGATCATAACTTCCCATGCACCCCATGCACCCTATATAAGTTCTCTCCTCTTCACACATTCAACACACACTACACTTCCATTTTTCCAGATTCGTTCTTCTCTTCTCTCTCTCATTTTCTCTCACTCTCTCTCTTCTCTCTTCCCCCTTGCTCCACCTCTAACCTCCCTAACCACCATCTAACTAACCCTTCCAACCACCTTAACCACCCTAACAAACTTAAATAACAACTTCCGGCCACCACTAACCACTTCAACCACCACCACGCACCTTCTCATCACTGCACCTTCATCATCAACATCATCGTCACTCCATCTCTCTATCAAAGCAACAAACCGCAGCAAGCTCGTTTCAAAGTCATTATCATCATCAAGCACTTCTATCAATCATCACCACTGCAAGCTCCGTCCGAAGATCTTCACCAATATTGCTCCGTCGTCATGCTTTGAAGAGGTTCAGTTGGATTGAGCTTCAAGAACACTGAACATACTCCTCAAGAAATCGCATTGGATCAAAGACAACTCGTATCAGCATCAGCGAGGATATCGAGGAGAGTAGCGGTTTCTTCACATTGCTGAATCAAGATCTGAATAGGTATGTCTTCAAGACTCTCTCAGCATAGTAGTCGCATGTGCTAGGCCATTTAGATCTGAAATGAAACTCATATGTATGCTTTGCTATATATCACGTTGCTATGGAACTCTTGTTCTTGATCTGGTTCAATCTGTTGGTATGCTAGTTGTTTACATGTTAAGCCTTGTGTTCATGCTCTATAGACGCCTAGGAGTAATTTGCTATGCTTAAGTTCAGTTTTGGGTAGAGTTCGTGCATGTCAGGGTATTAAAGTATGATTCGGTTAGGGTGATAGAAGAAGAATCAGTGAAAAAAAGCATCGGATTCGTGCTCAGCACGAGAATCCGAGTCGAACAGTGGCGGTTTTATAAGTTTCTGGGCACAAACACCACCGTGGACGGCGAGCCCCCGCCGGAAGTGACAACCGGAGGCCGTCTCCGTCGTCTGGTCCATGTGCATGCTGATGAGTTTTGTTTTGGTGACGTGGCACGTTTTTGTTCGTTCCTTTCCCATTATTTCTCATTCTCATCTTATGCAAATAATTGAGATATTAGGTGGCACGCTCCAATGGGATCTGATTCCCATCTATTTGGTGTTGTTTTGTCTTTACTGCAATGCTTACCTGGTGATATGTCGACACGCTATTGGCTCATATTGTGTTTTGTCCTTTAGTGACTTAAGTATTACACTTGACCAATTGATACCATAGTCTTAAGTGTCACGTTGCTAATATCACATGCTGAATGAATAAAGTGGAATAAAAAATGGCATAGTGTTGACTAGTGTGATTGGGCTGCGAGTTTGGGCCTTTGTAACATTTCTGGAATTGCACTCGCCTGTCACTAATACACCACCACAATGATCTGGGCCTAGCGACAGTTGCTTCCCACACCCTCTTTAGGCCCAGTTTTGCTTTATAACTGTTTTTAGTTCAATTGTTAATTACTTTCACCCCCTGCTGTTAATAAAACAAATAAAAATAGATTTTCTTTTATTCTTTTTGCATATTAATTGTTTTTTCTCCTTAAATAAAATCAATAAAACTTGTTATATTTTTAGGCCACTTTTAGGCTTAATTTTAGTCTTAGAACTCCTTCATAAAAAAAACTCATAAAAAAATAGTAGTATTTTAGTTTAATTTCGCACTAGTTCTTGAATTGTTTCTTTATGTTTTGTGTCATTTCCATGCTATTTTTTGTATAATTGTAGTGTGATTTTGTTAGTTGTTTTGGCCATATTCTTGGCCCACCTTATTAATACCATTTTAATGCTCCTTTTAGAATTTAGTTACCATAACTTTAGGGTAGATTTGTACATAACAATAACAATTAGGTTTAGAAATTAGGCTAGCCCCCCACTTTTTCATTCTTTTCTTTTTGACACTAAAACACCTAATAATACTCAAAATAAAATCCCTTTAAAAAATACAAAGAAAACACTTAAAAAACATTAATAAAAAAGTGAAAATCATTAAAAAGGGAATGGAAGCTTGAATCTCCCTTGCTTTAGGGAATCATTCGAGTGCTTGGATCTCCCTTGCTTTAGGGAACCATTCGGGCGTAAGTTCCCAAATTCTAAAAGACACAAACCAAAGAGTAACTCGAGTTTCCCTTGCCTTAGGGATTTCCTCGAAACACTCAAACTCTCTCTCTCTTTCTCTCCTTTCTTAAGGGCATTGTTATCTCCGCTCTATTGCATCCTAGGCTGTCCCCTTATGCAAGAGCTCGAGCGTTAACTCCGCCCAACTAAAAAACACAAAAACAAACAGAAAATCTTGAGCCGAGCTACGGTAACTCTGATTCCTGAAAAGGATACGTAGGCAGCGGGGTAGGGCCCGTGCGAGTACAATTCTTTATTTTCCCTACATTTTGCATTCATTCGCATATAGACATAGACATAGTACACACCCTTTAGATAGAAACAAACATAGGTGGATACCATCGAGTACGATGGGCGCGAGGGGTGCTAATACCTTCCCCTTGCGTAACCGACTCCCGTACCTTGATTCTATGGTCGCAAGACCTTGTTCCTTCCTTTCCTAGGTTTCCTGATATTCCTTTCCCTTATGGGATAAATATATTGGTGGCGACTCTGTTCATTTTTTCGCGAGCGTGCGTCAGCTGGCGACTCTGCTGGGGATGTTCATAGACCTGTGCTGGTCCATACTTAGCGAGTCGATCCTAGCCTTTGTTTATTTCTTTTATTGGGTGTTTATTTATTTGTTTATATGTTTACATCTTGTATATATGTTTGCATATCATGTCTATTTCCTGCTTGCATATCATGTTTACTTTCCGCATGCATCTGGACTATATTATGGGTCCCCGTGGGGGCCACATATTTTTCTGCTTTGTTTTGCAGGTGGGGGGTTTTTGTGAGGTAAAAGGCCCACTACCCAGGCCAGTGACACATAGGATTAGCGTGGATGCTCATGTTGACTCCCGTGGCTCTTGCTACGATCGAGCTTGACATGGGGTACCACAACTGGGCGAGGTTCTTTCATGGAACACTGTGTCTGGCACGCTTGTTGTCTCAAACACTTTGTACCCCATGGGAACTGTAGACCCTAGTGACCATTAGGGACCACTTGTCCGTGTCTAGACTTCATACCCGTGAGATTAGGGTGGGACAGGAAACCTTGACTCCTACATACCATTGCTTCTTCATATTTGAGGTCGGACCTTTATTTGGTCTGTTCTCATGGTGCTTGATATTCTGGTATTCAAAAAGGCGTCGAACCTTTGATCCTGTGACATTTGGCCTGCAAGGAGGTTTTATATCAGTCATTCAGAGGATTGTACATATGCTACTAAGATTATATGGACCTCGATTCCGTGCTTTTGCATTGCATAACATCATTGCTTTATCCACTTCATTTATGGGGGATCCTAAAGCCTATTTCCAAGAAAAAAAACAAAAAGAAAAAAGGAAATAGAAAAGCCGAAAAAAGAAAAGAAAATATACTCCATATAAAACAAAGCTTGGATTCCAAAAGAAAAAAGAAAAAGGAAAGTGTAAAAAGACTTTAGGATCTCTCATAAATGAAACATGCATTCATACTATCATGCATTTCATGGTTCTCTCAGAGACTTATGGGACCCTTTCTATTCAGATTTCAAGATCAGCAGCAGATTTGACTTCTCACCGCCACGACTCCAAGATCAACTATGGAACAACTCCGCGTGGAAATGGATGAGATGAAGGAACATATGGGTCATCTTATGCTGGAAATGCAAGATTTGATCCATAATCAGGATGCACTAAAGGGGGAAAACAGTCAGTTGAAGACTCAATTGAGCCTGGTCATGGAAGTTCTGAAAACGGTACTAAGAAAGGGAGGTGATGATGTCCCTGCTGCTGCAACAGAGATTGTTGGCTCCTTCTCTTCAATAGGATCTTTTTCCACTCATGGGATACCTCAGGGAGCTCTCCCTCAACTTCAAGTGCCATTACCGCCACGTCAATCTGTTCATGTCCCTAGAATGAATCAAGGGGGCCGAATGTGTGGGCAAAAACCTAAGATGCCTCAGAGGGTTCTTGATCCGATCCCCGTGCCTTATGCTCAGTTACTTCCCCGCTTGCTGGAACGTCGGTTGGTTGAGCTACGCAATTTATCCATGCCTGAAAAGCTTCCCCCCAATTTTGATGCCAATGCTCGATGCGAGTTCCATTCTGGGGCACCTGGCCATGATATTGAGAATTGTAGGGCGCTGAAGCATCAAATTCAAGATCTCATTGACTCAAAAGTGATTTTGATCACCTCCGAGGGCATGAGTGTTCAAGGAAATAAGGTTCCATCTGTGGTGGAAGAAAAGGTTGATTCATACTTCTATGTCGGATCTACTTCAAATCAGAAGCACAATGCACCGTCTTGGATTCCGGATCTTCCACTTTATCAGTCTTTGATTGTTTCCCAACCAAATCAAAAAGGGAAGACACCTGAACAAATTGGATATTTGAATCATCACCAGCAACAGGGTCCACAAATGCCGAGGAGACCACCAAGAAGAATTGACCCAATTCCTATGACCTATAGTCGACTACTTTCTCATTTACTCAAGGATTCTTTGGTCCAACTAAGGGAGTTTAAGCCCCCTCCAACACCGATTCCTCAAGGATATGACTTAAATGCAAGGTGTGAGTACCATTCTGGGACATCTGGACATTCAATTGAGGATTGTAATATTTTGAAACACAAAGTCCAAGATCTCATTGACTCCAAAGCAATATCATTCACTCCAAATGGCTTGCACATAAAACGAAGAGTTCATGCATAAGTGAATGTCCGTATTCCAGAAAGTATCACCAAAAAAATAAATAAATAAATAAATAAATAAATAAGCCCAAATGGAGTCAAGGCTCCTCAACTATGGCAATCATCATGTCATTTTCGTATTCTCATTTCAGTATTTCCTATTTTGTAGAAGGCTACTTCCTTGTTTGAACTCGTTGGTATGATAATAATGAAAACACCACAAATTCTCGAGCAACTTTGTCAGAATCTTTTTCAAAAAGTAATCAAGAATGTTTTGTAGAAGCATCTCTCATTCTCAAGGTTCTTGTGCTCAGTTGTATCCGTGGAGGTTGGTGTTTCAGTTGGTGTTTGAGCTCTCCTTGCAACAAGTAGCTTCTCTAAGTTTGGTGACCACGCAAGGTTCCTCCATGTTTGATGGCAAATACTTCTTCAATGAATATGCTTGGGGCTCCCGCACGAGGGATAAGCAAGACGTACTCTTATCTTGAGCATTGCATCACTCGCATTGCTCGAATCCCTAAAGCAAGGCAAAAGTTTATGACTCATGGGTGACTTCGTTGGAGTTCTCTTTTGGAGTAATCTGAAGTGTTTGGAAAGAACTGCAGAAAGTATTCGAGATCAACAAGTCCAGACGGAGTCAAGTCTCCTCAACAATGGCAGTCATTCAGTTCTTCATTGCATTCTCATTCGCAACATTTCATTGTTTGTTTAAGCATTTATAGCATGTAAAAACTTGTTAATTTCGGAATGAAAATAAAATACATTGTTTATGTTTGTCTTGAAGAAACCCATTCGTTTTCACTCATAAAATGTTTTGGCATTACGATACCAACTTTACTAATCTCTTGCTTAGGCAAAAAGATGAGGGAGAATGATGAAAAATAAAAATGCAAAATCTCTAATCGTGTGTTTTTTGAATAAAACCCTACTGAGGATGTACATGCATTATTTCAAATCCCCAAACACCGGAGATATAAGGGAGATAGACCCTCGTCAACCCCTTTGAGCCTTGAAGTAGGAGTTTCTTTTTTAATCATAAAGACCCTTATTTTAACCTTGGGGCAGGGTAGTGTTCATTTAACTTGATCGAGCTTTCAAAACTCACCAAAAGGGTGTGCATATAAGGATACAACAATGGTTATCCTTCAAAAGGTTGAGGAATGTCAAAACCGCAATGATTATCCTTATTCCATCAAGAGACCAAGAGATGACGATACCACAATGGTAATCCTTCATCAAATCAAAGGAGTGAGGCAGTCGCAATCACCTCCAACGAATCAAAGACTATGCGAAGTCACACGACTTGTTCAAAAAAAAAGAGCAAAAAAAAATGGCGAAAAAAATAATGAAAAGAAAAATGGCAAAAGAAGCATGAGAAAAAAGACGATGAAATTGCCAAGCAAGAACAAAGTCGTGTGACAATGAATCAGAAGAATAAAAGGTGAGCGACCTCCATGTCCAAAAAACTTCATTGATTCCTCAACCATTTCAAATTCCTTGTGAGGGATGAACACTCGTGTCGAGTTAACTGAACATAGGAATGGAGAACATCACGAAGGGGGTGGGTACAAATAATTTTGAGCCTAAATATCCTTTGTTTCTTTAAACCATGAACTCACCCAAATTACAACCCTTAAAAGTCCTAATTGAAGTCGGGTTTATTTTGAGAGCGCACTCCGATGAGATAGCGTTTAACTGACTCCCAATGAAGTGAGACTCATATCCATGTTGGTATCGTATGCTTGCTTTATCTTCCATATGCAAAAATCGAGGTTGTGTCAACTAGTGATTCAGTCACAAAAGGTAGCAACCTTATTTCATAAAAAGTTTTACAACTTCAAGACTAACATAGGCTTTGCATTAGAATCATCATTCTTAGAATTAACATTCTTTTGCATGCAAAACATCTGCTTAAACATCAAAAAATTTCAGGATGAGAATCAATGAGTAACTTGATCATGTCAAAGTACAAGAGACTTGAGAACTCCGAGGAGGAAAAGCTAATCATCTCAAATGTTGACCATCAAGGGGCAAGTTATCCAAAGAACTCCGTTGGGCATGAACAGTTAATGCTTTCCTTGATTACCTTGAGGGGAAGAGTTTGAAGACTTCGTTGAGCGTGGTAAAGTTGTTTCCATGTTTGTTTGACTTCAAAACAAAGAAAGCTTGGGGATTCTAGTAAGGTGTACCTAATCAAGGGCAATTAAGTCTAGGTTTGACCTCTCAAATTCAGCATATCTGGGGCAATCATGTCGATAAATCTCTTCAAGCTTTGATCAATCTGGGGCAATCATGTCGAGGATTCTCTCTTGAGTTCAACCAATCTGGGGCAGTTACGTCGAGATTCGACAAATCTCTCCAAGAATCCTTTAGGGAAAATTTCTTCATGGGTCATGAATCTTGGGGCACAATCTTTTGAGTTATCTTGCCTATCTTTGAGCGTCGGATTTCTCTTGGAAACTTATTCTCTCCCCAAGCACAGGAGTTTATTTCTCCTGGGAGTTTGTTCTATCCCTCAAGCATAGGAGTTTATTTCTCCTAGGAGGTGTTCTACTTCCCTAATCAAGGTTCCTTACTTGGATTCCTTATCCTTAACATGGTGAATCGAGGGAATCTCCTCAAGCTGAAAATCCTCCAAGCAGTGGCACATGGTGAGAAGTCAGAATTTATTCTACACTCTACAAGTCAAAGAATGTGCATCTTGCAAGTCAAAGTCCAATATCTATTGGCATCTCTACATAATTCTTAACACTAAGGGGATTCTCCCTGGTGTTTACCTCACTAATGCCTTTATTTGACACTCTGCATATAGCGTCCATTGCATATAACATTGCATCCTCAAAAGCGTAGCATATCCATCAAAATGGAGCATTACACCATAGAAAAATTCAAACATGCATACAAAGCATAAGCCAGATAATACAAATCAACACCCAATCAAGACGACGATACTTCCCCACATAAAAGTTGTCCTTACAAACTCCGATTGATATCTGCTACTACATTACAAATCTCCTTATGCCACGGTGCCGATACCTGGTATCCTCAATCTCCAGAAGAAGTCTCATCTTCTCTCTCCAAGGTGGATCGGATACCATGTCTTTCTTCGTCAGAATCGTTGTCTCCGAGGTTATTTCCCGTATGTTGCGTGCAGATTAGAGCGTGAATGAGGGTGGGCATTCAACCCATCTCATTTTTCAATCGTTTGAATAACCATACTTAGTGTGTGGCAATTCGAACGATTGCCGCTCTTGAAGAGTTACACCCCGCCTTTGGCCTGAGGGATTAATGTAATTCTTATGCTTCGCAAGCATCAGTATCTCCGTAATTCCCAGTGGTTACTTCCATCTTCTTGTCAAGTCTAGTCGTCACTAGTCTTGTCGTGGTTATTTCCCGTGTGCTGCGTGCAAATTAGAGTGTGAATGAGGGTGGGCCTTCAACCCATCTCATTTTTCAATCGTTTGAATAACCATACTTGGTGTGTGGCAATTCGAACGATTGCCGCTCTTGAAGAGTTACACCCCGCCTTTGGCCTGAGGGATTAATGTAATTCTTATGCTTCGCAAGCATCAATATCTTCGTGATTCTTCAATGTCTACCGATGTCTTTTGATCGAGTCTAGTCGTCACTAGTCTCTGTGGTCCCCTTCCCTCATGCGGACAAAATTTCAGGTCCAACCCCCATGTTGTGAATCCTTTGCCTTCCAACCTTCGAACCCTTTCAAAGCCCAGTTTCCAACCTGGAAAACCCTTTCAAAGCCCAGTTCCCAACCTGGCAAACCCTTTCAAAGCCCAGTTTCCAACCTGGCAAACCATTTCAGAACCAATTTCCTTCTACAAACCTCGATGTTGAGTCATAGATCGCACGAGATCTTTTCCTTTCAGTCCTGAAGATCGTACGAGGTCTTTTCCCGATGTTGAGTCGTAGATCGCACGAGATCTATTCCCTTTTTGTCCTGAAGATCGTACGAGATCTTCTCCCGATGTTGAGTCGTAGATCGCACGAGATCTTTTCCCTTTCACTCCTGAAGATCGTACGAGATCCTCTCCTGTTGTCGAGTCGATGTTGAGTCATAGATCGCACGAGATCTTTTCCCTTTCAGTCCTGAAGATCATACGAGATCCTCTCCTGATGTCGAGTCGATGTTGAGTCATAGATCGCACGAGATCTTTTCCTTTCTGTCCTGAAGATCGTACGAGATCCTCTCCTGCTGTCGAGTCGGTGTTGAGTCATAGATCGCACGAGATCTTTTCCTTTCTGTCCTGAAGATCGTACGAGATCCTCTCCTGTTGTCGAGTCGATGTTGAGTCATAGATCGCACGAGATCTTTTCCTTTCTATCCTGAAGATCGTACGAGATCCTCTCCTGTTGTCGAGTCGATGTTGAGTCATAGATCGCACGAGATCTTTTCCTTTCAGTCTTGAAGATTGTACGAGGTCTTCTCCCGATGTTGAGTCGTAGATCGCACGAGATCTTCTCCTTTCAGTCATTGTCTCATATAACCATTCTCTTTGAAAACCTGTATTGGCACCTCGGCTATGTTACTACCACCATTCAAATCCATTACTCACCGTAAATTCTTCCACCAGAAAAAAACAAAATTCTCTTTCCCCAGCAGATATCAAAACGAAAACAAAAAATAAGGATATCATTTACACCATCTTCTCTTTAGGACAAATTTCTGGTACTTTGATATTTAATCTTCTTCTACCTCGAATGTTCGAAAGGCTAACGCCAATCTCACCTTCAGGTTTAAGACGATTAAATAGGGGCAGCTGTCATACCCCAAATTTGTCCTACCCTTACTTAGCTGGCTTGCAACTCATAAACATACATCCATTTAGGTCATACCATTGCATGCATCCATATCATTGGTCCTTGATCTGAAGAAGAGACTTGAAGCCTAATATGGGGTGTCATCATCTTGTCCAAGATCTTTTGAAATCAGGGTTTTCTCATTCTCAACTCAAGGCATTGGTTAGAGGATACAAGCTTGTTGTTCATCTGGTCATCCTGAATTAGGGTTTCTTGACCAAAGTCAACGCAGTCGACTTTTTTGGTCAAATACATTGATCAAGAGCTGATTTTGTGAGGAGAAGTGGCATGATGCTTGTGTGGAAGTGTTCAGTTGATTTCCATTGGTCAGAAGTAGATTTAATCAAGAATTCCATCAATAATCAGAGAAAATCAGAACAGTTGACTTTTGGGTCAAAATCGGGTCAAGCACTCAAATATCGACTTTTGGTGAAAAATCAATCAAGAAAAGTCAAAGAATGGATAAAATCAGGAGTTTGACAAAGAGTTGCCAAAAATAGAAAAATGACAAAAAGGGAAAGTTTTGACACTTAGAAAATTTTTGAAGGCTTTAAATCTTGATGAGCAGTCCACTTCAGCCCTGATTTACACGTGGCAAATGGCATTTTCTGGAGAAATTTCCAACATCAAAGTTGTTCCTCTCATGGAGGAGAACAACTTTGTAGTTGGACACTTTTTCATTTGAAGCTTGGTTAGAGAGTTATTGAGGTTTGAAGTTGCTAAAGATTCATTTGAGCCAAGTCACAATTCAGGTCATGGACCAGATCATGACCTGGCATTTCGTCAAACATGTGGCATGCCAAATCTCAAGTTAATTTTAGAGATGTACAAATGTGCTATGAATGCAAATTGGGTATGCATCTCTCCTCCCCCATGCCCTCTACACAATGAACCAAGAATTGAGTCATTTGGGTAAATGTTGGATCATTTATGAAGCTCCAAAGTGGCACCCTCACACTGGCCAGAATGCAGCATCAGGCAGGCCCAGATCCAGGTCACGCGCAAGGCATTTCTACAAACACATGGTGGGTTAAATTCAAGTTCAATTTTCTCCCTCCACAAGTCCCCATTTTGAACAAGCTTGGTCTTAAAGTACTCTTTGCCATGTGCTCTTTCCAACAAGCCATAGATGGAAATTATTAAATGTGTGTGGAGCAAGATAAGAAGACTCAAAGTTATGTCCTGACCAAGTCTTGTTCTTGCTAGAAATCTGGGCCAATTCCATGTCACATGCGCGCAGAGTCTATACAAGGGTGACACAACAAGTTCATGGCCACTTTTCTTCTATCTCTAGATGCCAATTCAAGATCTTCCAAACACCAAACCTCTTGTACCTTATGCCCTCTTTAATTTGATGCCAAGCTTGTGTCATTTGATAGGCTATAACAGAACTTATGAGCATACAAAGTCACCACCATAGGTGATCCACATGGGCAAGAATTCAAGGGAAGATTTGCAACACATTCATTCCTCTAAATAGCCATGCATAGAAAGATGCCACGTGAAAACTCATACTCAGCCATTGCCATATTATCCACTGCAGCACACATCATAACTTCCCATGCACCCCATGCACCCTATATAAGTTCTCTCCTCTTCACACATTCAACACACACTACACTTCCATTTTTCCAGATTCGTTCTTCTCTTCTCTCTCTCATTTTCTCTCACTCTCTCTCTCCACTCCCCTCTCTTCTCTCTTCCCCCTTGCTCCACCTCTAACCTCCCTAACCACCATCTAACTAACCCTTCCAACCACCTCCAACCACCCTAACAAACTTAAATAACAACTTCCGGCCACCACTAACCACTTCAACCACCACCACGCACCTTCTCATCACTGCACCTTCATCATCAACATCATCGTCACTCCCTCTCTCTATCAAAGCAACAAACCGCAGCAAGCTCGTTTCAAAGTCATTATCATCATCAAGCACTTCTATCAATCATCACCACTGCAAGCTCCGTCCGAAGATCTTCACCAATATTGCTCCGTCGTCATGCTTTGAAGAGGTTCAGTTGGATTGAGCTTCAAGAACACTGAACATACTCCTCAAGAAATCGCATTGGATCAAAGACAACTCGTATCAGCATCAGCGAGGATATCGAGGAGAGTAGCGGTTTCTTCACATTGCTGAATCAAGATCTGAATAGGTATGTCTTCAAGACTCTCTCAGCATAGTAGTCGCATGTGCTAGGCCATTTAGATCTGAAATGAAACTCATATGTATGCTTTGCTATATATCACGTTGCTATGGAACTCTTGTTCTTGATCTGGTTCAATCTGTTGGTATGCTAGTTGTTTACATGTTAAGCCTTGTGTTCATGCTCTATAGACGCCTAGGAGTAATTTGCTATGCTTAAGTTCAGTTTTGGGTAGAGTTCGTGCATGTCAGGGTATTAAAGTATGATTCGGTTAGGGTGATAGAAGAAGAATCAGTGAAAACAAGCATCAGATTTGTGCTCAGCACGAGAATCCGAGTCGAACAGTGGCGGTTTTATAAGTTTCTAGGCACAAACACCGCCGTGGACGGCGAGCCCCCACCGGAAGTGACAACCGGAGGCCGTCTCCGTCGTCTGGTCCATGTGCATGCTGATGAGTTTTGTTTTGGTGACGTGGCACGTTTTTGTTCGTTCCTTTCCCATTATTTCTCATTCTCATCTTATGCAAATAATTGAGATATTAGGTGGCACGCTCCAATGGGATCTGATTCCCATCTATTTGGTGTTGTTTTGTCTTTACTGCAATGCTTACCTGGTGATATGTCGACACGATATTGGCTCATATTGTGTTTTGTCCTTTAGTGACTTAAGTATTACACTTGACCAATTGATACCATAGTCTTAAGTGTCACGTTACTAATATCACATGCTGAATGAATAAAGTGGAATAAAAAATGGCATAGTGTTGACTAGTGTGATTGGGCTGGGAGTTTGGGCCTTTGTAACATTTCTGGAATTGCACTCGCCTGTCACTAATACACCACCACAATGATCTGGGCCTAGCGCCAGTTGCTTCCCACACCCCTCTTTAGGCCCAGTTTTGCTTTATAACTGTTTTTAGTTCAATTGTTAATTACTTTCACCCCCCTGCTGTTAATAAAACAAATAAAAATAGATTTTCTTTTATTCTTTTTGCATATTAATTGTTTTTTCTCATTAAATAAAATCAATAAAACTTGTTAGATTTTTAGGCCACTTTTAGGCTTAATTTTAGTCTTAGAACTCCTTCATAAAAAAAACTCATAAAAAAATAGTAGTATTTTAGTTTAATTTCGCACTAGTTCTTGAATTGTTTCTTTATGTTTTGTGTCATTTCCATGCTATTTTTTGTATAATTGTAGTGTGATTTTGTTAGTTGTTTTGGCCATATTCTTGGTCCACCTTATTAATACCATTTTAATGCTCCTTTTAGAATTTAGTTACCATAACTTTAGGGTAGATTTGTACATAACAATAACAATTAGGTTTAGAAATTAGGCTAGCCCCCCACTTTTTCATTCTTTTCTTTTTGACACTAAAACACCTAATAATACTCAAAATAAAATCCCTTTAAAAAATACAAAGAAAACACTTAAAAAACATTAATAAAAAAGTGAAAATCATTAAAAAGGGAATGGAAGCTTGAATCTCCCTTGCTTTAGGGAATCATTCGAGTGCTTGGATCTCCCTTGCTTTAGGGAACCATTCAGGCGTAAGTTCCCAAATTCTAAAAGACACAAACCAAAGAGTAACTCGAGTTTCCCTTGCCTTAGGGATTTCCTCGAAACACTCAAACTCTCTCTCTCTCTTTCTCTCCTTTCTTAAGGGCATTGTTATCTCCGCTCTATTGCATCCTAGGCTGTCCCCTTATGCAAGAGCTCGAGCGTTAACTCCGCCCAACTAAAAAACACAAAAACAAACAGAAAATCTTGAGCCAAGCTACGGTAACTCTGATTCCTGAAAAGGATACGTAGGCAGCGGGGTAGGACCCTATTAAAAAAAATGACATGTTTTGGTCCCCACAAAATTTGATATAAAATAATTATATGAGTTGGAAGATATGATTGCAATAATCTTATTTCAATTGGAGATGTATTTCCTCCATTCTTTTTTAACATTATAATTCACTTAATTATTCATCTAGTTAGGGAAATCATATTTTATGGTCCAATTTATTTGAGGTGGATGTATCCAATAGAGTGATACATGAAAATATTTAAAGGGGTATACTAAGAAGCATAACCTTCCAAAAGCTTATATTATTAAAAGTTACATCACATAAGAAGCTGTTGAGTTCTATTCAAACTATCTGTCAAAATCATACTCTAGGAATTCCAATGTATCATCATGATGGAAGATATGAAGGCAGATGTACTCAAGATTTAAATGTTAAGTCAATGGCTCGGGATGTAGTTCTTCAAGCAAATTTTTATATATTAAATAATGTTGATGAATTTTAACCTTACTTATCTTCTCACAAAGACTTATTAGGGAAAAATTCCCCAAGATGAGTGGCAAGTGGTTATTAAAATAACATAACAAGAGTTTTATAAATTGGTTTATTGAAATGATTTCTAATGATGAGAGTGCATATGAGACAACTAAATGGATGTCATACATGCCTAAATTTAATGTAATAACTTGGACTGCATACGACAATAGTAAATTTTCCTTTTACATAAAATTAAAGGATGATCATAGTACAATGCAAAATAATGAGGTTATGATTGAAGCTTAATCCATGTAGTTTTCTAGTTCTAAAGATACAATTCATATAATGGCATCTAAACCATACTTTTGAATCATTGAGGAGATTTGGGATAGTGATTACGTTTTATTCAAAGTGCCTTTATTTAAATGCAAGTGGATTAACAATAACACTGGTGTACAAATTGATGAGTTAGGATTCACACAGGTCGAACTTTGCCAGACAAATTATATGAATGAACCACTCATCATAGCATCCCAAGTAAAATAAGTGTTTTATGTCACTACCCTTATGAAAATAAATGTTGAATTGTTCTCCAAGGAAAACATTTTCCTCATAGTGATGAAAATAAAGATTTAAATCTTGATATTATTGAGACTCGCCACTCATGTGCCTATTTCATATGAAGAAGTTGATACAGATGATATGCATGTTATTCGTTATGATCATGAAAAAGACTTGTGTGAAAACAATATCGTTCACCACAATTGATTCTTTCAACCATGGAGAAACATATATTTATGACATCTTTTGGTTCTTCCAATCATGTTTGAAAGATAGTTATACACGCCATTTAAAAAAAGCCAAAATGGTGTTGTTGGGTCTCGAATCCATGACATTTCCATTTTTCACAACATTTAGATATTCTAACCTGGTGAAAAATTGTGTGCTATTTAGTTTTATATCACAACCAATATACCGTGATGGAAAGTAGCCCACATTACATCACACTCTTCGTTACCACGAATCATCAACCATGACAAAACCATTATTCTAACCGCGGTGATAGATATTTTTTGTAGTAGTGAGTGTTTGACTTTATCTTTTCTTTTTATAATTTTTTTTAATTCAGTAACTCAAACTTCGAATTATTGTATTAAATATTTTTTAGAGTAGTTAATAAATCTCCAGCATAAGGATAAATTTTCCTCAACATAACCAATTAAGAAAAACAAATCCCTTTTGAAAAATTTATCTCAATTGATTTCTCAATTAAAAAAAATGATTTGATTGAATGTACATGTAGAGCTGTCAAAATGATCCAACCCATTGGGCCGACCCATAAGTCTTGTATTTTTGTGTGGGTCGGGAGGTAAAAATAGGTTAAAAACATAATTCTATCCTTTTGGCTAAGGCCATCAAGCCTATTTTTTTCATGGGTATGGTCAAGTCGGCTAAGCGGGCCTCGAACTTGTCCATTAAAACCTAATAATTAATTTTGATAAAAAATTATAAATTTTTTTAGTTAATTTTGAGAAAAAAAATATTGGGTTAATATATGATTCCATGAGTGGATTTTCAAGTGAAAAAGAAAAGTTAAAGTGATGAAAATATGTTTTTAAGTTAATATGATTAAAGATATGGATATAAGATGAAGGGAAAATTTGATAAGTATTGAATTAAGTTACTTTCGCATTTGGAAATGATCTTGAACTCAACATTAAAATTAAATTTTTTTAACTTTTATTTTGAGAAACTTGATCCAAGTGACTATAAAGACAAAATAAAGAAAGTGAATAATGATTTGTATAATCTCTTTGATGCATATGAAAACAATATGGTTGCAACAAACTCATTTTAGTTAGTTCATGAGAAAACATTCAAACTCACTCATTTAGCCACCCATGTAGCAAAACATCATTTTTGAAGACAAGTCATAGTTTTTTTTTTTTTGTGTGTAAGCAAGAAATATATTAATGGGAGAACTAAGGATTCTCCAACCTTGATACACAAGACCGGCGTGAAACCGACAAAGTAGCGATATTACAAACCAAATACATTCACGATAAAAAAGACAATGGGTCTTTACAAAAATCGTAAAAATTACACTTGGAATATGTAATATCACCAAAAAAGGACCACCTCCACATCAAAAACTTGATTTTCCACACTATATCATTTATATTCCAAATATCATTTTTAAAGGAAAAGTCATTCCTTGTCAACCAAATAATCCAACAAGTGGCCAACCAAAACACCCCCAATTTACCTTCTTTAACTCTTTTCGAACGGCTCATTGCATACCACTCCATAAATAGCGGAATGCAATCCTCCTCCTTCCAACCCGAAAAATCCACCCACTCACCAATATCTTTCCAAACAAGTTTAATTACATTACATTTGAAGAAAATATGGTCTCTTTCCTCCAAATGTGACCCACAAAAGACACAATTTAAATTAGAAGTAGGAAAAGCAATACCTCTAACTTTCAAAAGATCTTTGGTTGGTAGCCTATTCACAAAAAGCCTCCACGCGAACGCTTTGATTTTATAAGGAATCTCCATCTTCCAAATCTTTTCCAACACATCATCATTCCTATTAAAGGGACCAAAATGAATTCGTCGGAAAGCATACCGACCATAAGAAGATGATACCGTAAAGAGCTTATCCTTCTCAATATTCCATCTCACGGAATCGTTATCCAAATTACACCCCGCAAAAGATTCCAAAAAATTCCTTAAAAACACCAACTTGGATAATAAACCCGCCTCACCATAGTAATAAAATTTATATCAATTATATTACTTTATTTTTTTTATCCAAGCCTACTTTGAATAGATTTTTACTGTTTAATTTTAAAAAACTACATCAGGAAAATATACAAATATTTCATGCAAGTCCAAACTTGAAATACACTTGGATGAAAAATGTATAAATGACGATGTAGATATTTTTCAATATTAAAAATTAATTGGTGTTCGATTTCTTCATCTTTTTATAATGACTTGTAACATTTTTGTATTTTGCATAAGTATTAGAATTGTTCACTCCATGAAACCGTGCAAGCTTTAATTTTGTACACATAATTAGTTTGCATGATTTTAAAGAATTTGAATATGTAACTTGTAAATTATAATTATTGTCTTTGTATTTTATTTTCAATTTGCTTTTGCTTTTCACTTATCAACTTACCATCTATTATAATATATTAATTCTGAGCCATAAACTAATCTTTTGACAATTCATCATCTTGCATGTATTTAATGTGATACTCTTCAAAACTTTTCAACATAAATCTTTTAATATTCATTTTAGCATAATTTGTAACGTTTCTTACATAATTATTTTTTTAAAACACCATTAATTATATTCTACAAATTATTTTCCTATTTTCTTTTTCATATGTTAATTATTATTCCCTTCGTTCTTTTTAAGTGTCGTTTTAAAAGAATTTTTTATTCATATTTAAGTGTCGTTTTTAATGTTATAATTTGTCAATTATACCATTATTTTCTCAATAACTCCGTCTCACATTTTTCAATCTATAATATAAGACAATAACATATTCTAAAAAATATCCAATTGCTCTTTTGTTATCTTAATCTAAATTAATAATTTAGGGGCAAAAAATGTCTTTTGTTGATCTTTTTCAACTCACTTTTTCACTTTCCAACTCACTATTCACTTTTCACATTTCACTTTTCACTTTTTCACTTTCCACTTGTTCACTTTTTATTACTTTATTATTATTATTTCTAATAAATTACTATTCAAAATATTTCAATAAATTTTTTTTTAATAAAAAAATTATTATGATCGTCAATTTACATTTAAAATAGTATTTAATTTTTAAAAATTAACTTTAATAATTAAATATTAATAACGAAGAAATATAATTTGAAATAATTTTTATTTTAAGATACAATACTTTTAAAGAAAATTATAATAATTTTAGTTTAAAAAAATTCAATTAAAATGAATTTAAAAATATAATACAAAAGTGTGTCAGTTATCATTAACTTTAATTTATATGATTCAAAATATTATTATATTAATATATGTCATTAATGATTTAAATATTATTATATATGAAAAATGTTATTTATGATCCAAATTTTTTGTTCAAAATATATATACGACTATACGGAAAAAAAACTATTATTGATCTAAATATTTTTATATACGGAAATTTACAATTGATTCAGATATTTTGTAAATGATACATAAACATAAATAATATTTGTATATGGGAAAAATCTATTAATGATATAAATATTTTTATATATGAAAAATTGTATTTATGATCCCAAAAAATTGTATTCAAAAAAGGTATACAGGAAAAGTACTATTATTGATCTAAATATTTTTATATACGAAAATTTATAATGATTAAGATATTTTTGTAAATGATACAAAAACATAAATAATATTTGTATATGGGAAAAATCTATTAATGATCTAAATATTTTTATATATGAAAAATTGTATTTGTGATAAAAAAAAATTGATTAAAAAATGGTATACGGGAAAAAATCTATTATTAATTTAAATACTTTTATATACGAGAATTTACTATTGATCCAAATATTTTTCTAAATGATACCTAAACATAAATAATATTTGTATACGGAAAAAAATCTATTATTGATCTAAATGCTATTTATGATCCAAAAATTTTGATTTAAATTTAAAATAAATATATTATTTAAACAAATGCGCGTACCAAACTTGAAAAGAGAAAAACAAGGATATAATAAGGGTTATTGAAAAATAAGGGTATAATTAAAAAAGTAACTCTAACAATCTACTATCTTGATTGAAGAGCTTTATGCTAAAATGACACTTAAAAAAAACTGAAGGAGTACTTTTTTGTGTCTATCATTTTTTCGAACCTAAAATATGTTATATAGTTTTTAAACCATAAAAATTACAAATAAAATGTTTTTTCATAAGTATTTTTTAAAACTTTGTAAAAAAAATAGCATTTTACATTGCTTAAAATAAAATAGTTAAACAATACGATTAAATTTGACTTATAAATTTCAAATAAACAAAAAATGTCTCCTACTTTTTATAAAATATAATTCAATTATGATTGTAGTTACATATTAAAAAAAATTAAACTTCGTGTATAAAATTAAATAATTAAATAATCGTTTTTCAACTAATTTACATATAAATTTTCTACAATATATTAATAAACTAAAAATATTAGACAATTTAATTGAATTAAATCAATCGTACAAATTAAATATTAATAGAAGGGTTAATGAATTTTTTGGTCCCTCTAAATATTGCAGATTTCGTTTTTAGTCTCTCCAAAATTTTCCTTTAAGAAATCGTCCCTTTAAAATTTTTTGTCTAAACTATTGGTCCATAACGTCAAATTTGCTAGAGATTAGCTACGACTTTAGCCACCGATTAGCTACGAAATTTGACGTTAGGGACCAATAGTTCAGAAGAAAAATTTTGAAGGGACGATTTCTTGAAAGAAAATTTTGGAGACTAAAAACGAAATTTGAAATATTTAAAGGGACAAAAAAGTTTATTAACCCTTAATAGAATAATGAAAGACAAACATAAAATATAATAGTAATTTTGCATCATCCAACTCATAAAAACATATTCAATAATCATACTCATTTCACTCTCAAACTACCAAGACTATGTAAAATGGAGAGTTTCATCTTAGATCTAATGTCGAATATAATAATTGGTTACATAATGTTTGTTCAAATGTGGAATGTATTCAATTCATAAAATTATAAAAAAATTCTTGGAAATGTTGGATAAGTGAAAAATGGAGCAATAAAAAACTACAAAAGTTTATACAGTTATTTCACATTTTTCATTATAATTTTGATATTTTACCTTATATTTTCATAATTTAAAGATATTTTTTTCACATAATTTTTTTTAAATACTCTATTCATCATTTTGTCTTAATTAAAAAAAAATTATATACAAGACAAAATCAAAAATTGATCTAATCTAATATTATTCGAATAATTCATCTTGAATCATGCGCGTCTCAATCTAATATATTATAAATTACAAATATAATAAAAATAAAGGAGGTACAATTGTTACCAAAAAATTGTTTACTTCATACTTTATATATTTATTTTGTTACCTATTTTAAATTGTTAGATAAGTAATTATCTTGTTATGTATGCTTATTGTCTCTAAGAGCCCGATTGGTTCAACGGAGAGGAGGGGAGAGGAGAGAATTTAATAAAGAGGAGGGGAATGGAGGAGAAGAGAGGGGAGAAAATTTAACTAAATATATGTTTGGTTTAAAGAAGGGGAGGGGAGGGGAAGGGTTTTTAACAACATGTATGTTTGATTCACAAGGGAAGGGGATGGATTTTAAAATCAAATTACCTTTTTATCCTTATAAATATTGTTATTTGTACTTCGTAAAAAGCATTCTAAATAACAATAGTATTGAGTAAATTTTCCCTAATAAAAACTTGTTCGTTCATAAATCATACTATAACAGTAAACAACAGCTCACATTAGTTGAACTATAGATCTTCAACACAAATCAAACCACTATTTGATCTTGATGATTCATCTAACCCAATAAAACAATTTCTATAATTAAAAGTAAATAAAATAATGTTAGAATGTTACAAAAATTGGACAAATAATATTAAAGGATGTTGTTATTATAAAAAAACAACATAATATCAAAAAGAGAAATTCAACAAAATAAAAAAAGGAAAAAATAACTGAGAACAACAACGCACAAATAGCAACCGCACAATAGAAGAAAAATAAAACATGAAATAACATAGAAAAATCTAGTCTTTAATAATTCAATAAGGACAATCTTAGAATTAAAAAAATAATTGAGGATAAAATATGAGAAATAATAAAATTTTGATTAATGAATCTTTTCTCCCCTTCAAATCTCCCCAATTTGGAGGAGAGCAAAAAGTGAGTCTAGGAGGAAATTTACTCACTCCCCTCATACAAAATAAACCAAACATATATATTTATAAATATCTCCTCTCATTCATCTACTTTCAACCAAACGGACCTTAAAGGTACATTCTATGACAAATAATCTCTAAATATACATTATATATATATATATATATATATATATATATATATATATATATATATATATATATATATATATATATATATATATATATATATATATGAGAATATCATATGAGAATGTTTTTTTTATATGAGAATGTGAGAATGAATTTGAACCATTATATTTTAAAATAAACTGTGGAGATTATGTCTTAATTTTTTTTATCTCTCTTCAATCTTTTAATTTAATGATGGATGAGAGAGAAAAAAATATTCACACATAATCTCCACCATTTATTTTAAAATTCAATGGTTCAGATTCATTCTCACATTCTCTTATAAAGAAGACATTCTCATATATATATATATATATATATATATATATATATATATATATATATATATATATATATATATATATTTACTTCTAGAGTAAGTTATTATAACTTATTTCACATCTTGACCAATAAATTTTTTCAATCTAATGGTTAAAAATAATAAGGAATAGTTTTCTCTCTCCACATTTAATTACTTATTATTTTTAACCATTAGATGAAAAAGAATAAATGGTCAAGATGTGGAGTAAGTTATAATAACTTACTCTTGGAGTAAATATATCTCTCCTTGTTGTTTTATGTTCTTTTTGCAATTCAACTTTCCTTCCTTCTGATTCTTGTTTCTTCCTGCAAAATAAATTAGTATAAATTGTATGGATATTGTCCTGTGTTATGAAAAGAACAAACTTCTATTTTCCTATAATTTCATGCTTCTTTAATTTTTGTTGTTAAAAAAATAATATGCTGCAGAATTTTGAGTTAGGATTGTTGTTGTTGCTGAAACTGTATTGTGTTGCGGACGGTGGTTGAAGGATCAGCGTCAATGAATCGTTACAACTCTGTAGAATTGATGTTAAAATTGAATCTTGGTTCATAGATGAAGGTGCAGGGGCTGCAACTTTTTTTGTTCTTGTTGCTGCAATTTGTTAGAACAACCAAAACAATTTCAAGTGTTAGAATAAAAGTAAATTAAAAATTGTGTCCTAATTGTTATTTTATTTACAAGGAAACCTATGTACATGAGTGCAGAAAAAAATGTACGAATGCCTCTAAAAAGCTTTCACTAGGATATTTAGTTACGTGATAAAAAACGTACAAAATAGTTAGCTTTTTTTAAAAAGTAAAACCATCAGAAAATTCTCATTTGATTTTATAATAAACAAACAAAAATGTTAAAAAAAATAACGGGAGGCTTCATATTTAAATCATCGGCCAAAAACTAAAATATGTTGAAAAACTTTTGAAAGAGAGTGTGGATTATGATAGAATCGTTGGTGATATTGTGAGAATTGTTAGATAATTGTTGGTCAGGAGAAGATGTGAATTGTTGGTTGGGAGAGAATGAGAAATTGTTGGTCTTGTTGATGAAAAAAAGAGGATAGACAGTCCCTTATTTATAGACTGAAATTAGGTCAGCATCAGTCCTAAATAAGGAAATGATCCAACCCAGAGGCCCATCGATCTTTCTTGATGACCAAGATTAAGAACCTGGACGACCTTTTGTCTACAAGACTTACTTCCTAACCAACCGAGCTATGTTATTTATTTGAAATAAAAAGCCAATTAAAAGTGTATGAAGCATCGGCCAGCATTTTCTATTTATTAAAATATAAGCAATTTAAGAGTAAACTACTATATTTTAAAATAGACTTTGAATCGAATATTTATAAAAATAGGATATCAATGTAAATGAACCCTAAATTTTTATAAAACTCAATCTTTGAAATAGCTTCGAATTTTTGAAAAGTGTGGGAAAATTTTGGGGTATGACAATCTCATATGCTAATATATTTGGTTCTTTGATGTATGTTATGGTCTGTACTAGACCCGACATAACATATGCAGTAAGTCTTGTAAGTAGGTACATGGCGAATCCTGGAAAGGCTCACTGGAAATCATTGGAGTGGATTTTAAGGTACATAAATGGGTCTCTGAACAGGGTCCTAATTTATGGTGGAGCCTTGGGTGAAGATAGTAAAGTAGTAATCGAAGGATATGTCGACTCTGATTATGCAGGTTGTATGGATTCTAGAAAGTCTATTTCTGGATATGTTTTCACCATGTTTGGCACAACAATTAGTTAGAAAGCAACACTTCAGAAGGTTGTTGCTCTATCAACCACTGAAGCGGAGTATATTGCCCTAACTGAAGCTGTGAAAGAAGTATTGTGGCTTGAAGGTTTTTCTAAGGAGCTGAAACTTCAAGGTAAAGCTATCACTGTTAAATG
Source organism: Vicia villosa (assembly GCF_029867415.1). Lineage (NCBI taxonomy): Eukaryota > Viridiplantae > Streptophyta > Magnoliopsida > Fabales > Fabaceae > Vicia > Vicia villosa. The sequence goes on along the minus strand of NW_026705088.1, from coordinate 381,087 downwards.
TGATAGTCAAAGTGCAATACACCTGTCGAAGAACTCAGCCTATCATGAGCGAACTAAGCACATTGATGTGAGGCTACATTTCGCTAGAGGAGTAATCGAGCGTGGAAAAGACCAAGTGCTGAAGGTTTCGACTGAGGACAATGTTCCTGATATGATCACAAAGACATTGCCAAGTTGCAAGTTTTTCCACTGTATGCAGTTGATAAAGCTGCATGAAGAAAGCTAGTTTGTTCCCTTGACGTTGTAGAGTTAGGTCCAAGGTGGAGATTTGTGAGATATTGGATCGAACTCTAGTATGGACAGGATTAAGCATGAAGTCGAAGGTTGTTCACATGCTTGTGTCGAAGATGCTATTATTAGCATGTTAAATTAGGTTTTAGTGTTTAAACCCTAATTTGTTAAGTTAGCTTGTTTATTAAGTTGGCTTGTGTAATGGGCCTTGTGGAAAAAGCCCATTAGTTAGTATATTAGGTTTTATTATAAATAGCATATTAGTCTCTCATCATTGTACACAGCAAATCCTAATTTAGGGTGAGAGAGGTTATTTGTTATTCATGTAAACTTGTAGTCTTGTTTTCTAAGAGAAAGTAAAAGAATAGCAGTTATAACCAATTCTTGTGTTCTTTTTCTTCCTTGTTCTTTATTCATCCCTTGTTTTATACTTTGTTCTTGGCATTGAATTCACAACAGTTGTGTAAATCAGATATCACGTTAAATCTCCATTTGTTATTTTTCAAATGATAACCACACAACTTAAACGGGCATTCACACTTTCTTGAACTGATGTCGTCGCGTTTCAATTTTTGGATACAGATATATTTCCCATTTCCGATTTAGTTCAACTGCAAACCGAAAATATACCTCCGGTTATCGCGTGACCTATTTTTTAATTCAAAAACACCATAATGTATGGAATGAGGATTAAATAGAATAAACTTTACCTTAAACTCCACTTCCTTGAACTCCTTTTGATATGATGAACCATAAAAATGAAGATTTAGAGTGAAAAAATGGATTGAGTAGGGAAGGATTTTTGAGAGGTTTTATGAAAATATGAACAAATGATGTGATCAAAAGGTGACCATGTTCGTTACTGTTTAGTTGCCATAATACCGGAAGTATACTTCCGGTAATATATAAAATTACAAGGTGGTAGAATTTTGCACTCTACTAACCGGGGATAAATCTCCGGTTCTAAACCGGAAATATATCTCCGGTATGGTCTTTTACATTTTGAGGGGCCAAACCCAATTTGGCCTATTTGTGCCAAATGTGGTGCGTATCGGAAATATATTTCCGGTTTTTACAGGGGCAGAAACAGAATTGCACAGGGTCTTTCTTGGGACCATGGGGTGGAATAAGAATTTTCCTATACTTATTATTCCACCGAATTTAAGTTGTCCATTTGACGAGAATTTAATCTGCCACTCCAAATATTTTCATTATGTCAAAATGTCCTTGATAAAAAAAGAACAAAATGACCGAATAGAATTTTTGGTCTGTGTTTAAGAATTTCTGGTACACGTGAAATTTTAGGTAAAAAATACAATAGTTTTTATCGGAAATTTAGAAATTTCTTGTAAAAATTAGACATATTTTGAAATTGTTGGTAAAAAATTTCATGAGTTTTTATCAGAAATTTCAAAATTTTCAGTAAAAACACATAGATATCAAAATTGTTGGTCAAAACTGCACGAGTTTTTATCAAAAATTTTGAAATTCTTGTTATTTTTTTAAAATTTCCTATAAAAATTCATGAAAATAATGACTTTTTATTGAAAACTCATACTTTTTTTAAATTTGATATTTTTAGACAAAAATATTATAATAAAACTAAAAGCATCCAATATTAGAGGTGTCACATATAAATGAGGAGTGACAAGTTAAATCCTATAATTTGACACAATTAAATAAATTTTATATTATTGACCACATAAAGTACACACTAAGAGACATGCCATGCTTATTAAAATGCTACTAACCAATTAAACTATATCTTTTAACATAAACTAATGCAAATTGAAACATAAAATGAGCCAAACAACAAAACTCCAATACCAACAAAATTACAAATATCCATAGCAAAATCCACCACAACACAATCACACAACTTGACCAACTTAATCCAACCATATTAATATAAAATAAACACTGTCATTTAAAAGTACTTTTTTATAAGTAACTGTTTATTAAAATGTGGCGGCAATTTTAACTCACGAGTTAAACAAATTTACACATTCACAATGTTATAACAGTTTAAACTATACTTTAAAAAAGATTCACTCATTCACAAAATCCAACACATTTCTTTGTCTTCATTCTTATGTGTCTATTATACTCACATATAGCTAAGTATAATCTAGCTGTCTATAAACTTTCTCTTACATTACTTTTTCTGAGTTTTTCTATTTCTAACTTCTTCTTCTTCTTGCTTCAAAATCCATTTCATTGAAACTTCTTATGGCTTCAAAAGGGTTGCTTCCACAGCCACTTTCTCCATATATTTGCCATGATCCAAAAAGTGTTGCTTCTTCAAGAGGTTCTTCTTCTTCATCTCAGTTCAAAAGGGGAGTAGGTTCGGTTTCAGAAAGATCGAATCATAAGTCTCGTGTTTCGGAAGATTCATCAATGGATGAAGCTTCTGTTATTGCATCAGTGATTGGTATTCTAAGTGGTTACATAGGAAGATATGTAAAAGATGATGGTTTTAGAAGAATTGTAAGAGAGAAATGTAGTTCACTTTTGAATAGAATCAGAACAAGAACAAGAACAAGAACGAGAACGAGACATGATTCGGATGATAATGAAAATTATAATGACAATGATGATGAAGTCTTTGTGAAAATGGAATTTTGCATGGAGAAAATTGACAGATTGATAGAAGATCATCAAAGAACAATGACGAAAAGCTTAAGAAACTCCATTGAGGTTTTAACCAAAATAGCTTCTTTGAGTTCTTCATCTAAATCTTATCTTTCATCTTGTGCTGAATTTTACTTAGCAATAGCTTATAAGCTTCTGAAAAATGATAGAGTTTCTTCAAAGCATTTACTTCAAGTGTTTTGCTATTCGCCGAATTTGGCTAGAACTTATCTTCTTTCTGATCTTTGGGACCATTTGTTTCTTCCTCATGTTCTTCATATCAAGATTTGGTATACTAGTGAGTTCGAGTTTCTTTCGAATGAAGTTCATGTTGGTGACAAGGAAAGGAAGTTGAAAGTTTTGAAGAAAGTTTACAATGAGAGAATGGATAGTGGAACTTATCTTTTTGCTATGTATTATAAGCAATGGCTTAAAGTTAGTGGTGCTAGTGTGCCTCCTCTCCCTATTGTTCCTTTGCCATCGAGGCCGAGTTGTAGATCATCGAGAAGAATGTCTTCGGATTCTACCTTATCGAATTCTTCCATTAATCCGAACTTGTAAGTAATATATGAATTTTTATGCTTTCGTTTCGTTATGGAATTAGAAATTTAGACCAGATAAATGTAGTTTTTGCTTGCTTATATTTCGTTCTCAGCGAGAAGATTTATAAATTGTGTTTTAAAATTTTGGTTTTTCGCCAGATACAAGGCGGTGTTTGGCCTCAAAGAAGAGAAACAAAAACCTATTAGTCTTGGTGAGCAAACCGGAATTTTGACACTAAGCAAAGGATTAGAGATTGATAAAAAACTATATGGAGATGATTACAAATATAGTTCGGTTCAGGTTAGTTCAATTCGTGTATATTTGAAGATGTTAAAAATCTATTTGGATTGACTTATTTAAACTTATCTACGCTTAATGAAATTGTTTATCCAAATGCGACAGAAAGAAGACATGTTATCATTTGGAAGATCATCAAACCATAGTGACAAGAATCAAGCTCAAAGATTGGACTATTTTAAGTGCTTATCTTGCAGGTTCACACCAACAGATAATAGCATGGCAAAAATCAGTTATATCAAATCTAAGAATGCTTCTTCAAGTGTTCTTTCAAGTGAGTTAGTTGAAGCTATTACAACTATATGTTCATCCAACATTCTAACCGAATGTGAATTCGCTATTCGCGTCGTTACCAAAGCTTGGTTGAACTCGCCCGGCGATCCACTCATTGAAGAAGCATTGACACAAACTAGTGTAATAGAAGGCATCTTAGAGGTGCTATTTGTTTCGACCGAAGACGAAGTTCTTGAATTGATTATATCGATTTTATCAGAATTGATTACAAGAAACGACGCGATTAGACAAATCATACTGAATTCTGATCCTCAACTTGAAATTTTTGTGAGACTTTTAAAAAGTACTAGTCTTTTTCTTAAGGCTTCGGTGCTTCTTTATCTGTCGAAACCAATGGCGAAGCAAATGATATCGTCCGAATGGGTGCCATTGATACTTAGAGTGATGGAATTCGGCGACAAATTGCAGACACTTTTCACAGTTCAATGTAGTCCTCAAGTTGCTGCATTTTACATTTTGGATCAACTTTTGAACGGTTTCGATGAAGATAAGAACTTAGAGAATGCTAGGCAAGTTCTTTCGCTCGGCGGATTGACACTTTTGATGAAAAGAGTTCAAGAAGGAGATATTTATGAGAGGGAGAATTCCGTTTCGATGATTTTGTGTTGCCTTCGAGCCGAAGGAAGCTGTAGAGGCTATTTGGCCGAAAATATTGACAAGAGTTCTTTGCTTGAACTCATTGTTCTTGGAAGGAAACAAAATTCAAGCAGTTATGCATTGTCTTTGCTATTCGAATTACTTTACCTCGATAGGTACGTAGTTCTTATTCTTATCATACGATATCCGAGTTGTTTTATTATTTAATTCATATACAGCATCAGTGTAAAAAAAATCTATACTGTCAATAAATCATAACCGTATATAACTGGCTATGATTTGTTGACAGTATAGAACTTTTTACACTGACTTACATGAAAATCGAACACTTTTTTAATCTCGATATTATTTTGTAAAACACAACAGAAGAACCAAGATTATGAAATTCTTGAGAGGACTTAAAGATGGATGGAATGGATTAAGCACAATGCATATTTTCTTCATTTACCTTCAAAAGGCTTCACCAGAAGAAAAGCCTCTAGTTGCAGTGACACTATTGATGCTTGATTTTATGGTAATTTCACTCAACTTAAGTGATTATTTAATAAGTTCAAGAGTTCACTAATGCAATAGCAGATGTGTTGCAGGAAGATAATCATGTCAAGGGGAGTATATATAGAGAAGAAGCTATTGAGGCAATAGTAGCTTCTTTAAATTGTCAAATATGTGATGATAGAGTTCAGCAACAATCAGCAAAAGCTCTACTTTTATTAGGAAGCCATTTCACTTATGCAGGAGAATCACTTATGGAAAAACTGCTTTTACAAAAAGCAGGTTTCCAAGAATTTTCCTTAGATGATTCATTTCCTATTCACAAGGTAAGCTTTTACATTGCATTCGATTATTATTCGGTGTTTGCGCAAAATATCTGATTAGCTGTATGTGTTTGATTATATAATAAGGAGGAAGAAGAAGCTGAAAGCTGGCACAAAAAAGCAGCTTATGTCTTATTCAAAAGTGGAAATAAGAAATTGCTATCTTCGCTTGCAAGTTGTGTAGCCAATAGTATCCCATGTTTGGCACGTGCAAGTCTTACAACTATTTCATGGATGTGTAGCTATCTACATTTAGTTGAAGATACAAAGTTTTTATCAATGGCTTTCTCAATCTTAACTCCACATTTGCTACAATCATTGAGTTATGATAATGATGTTGAAGAAAGAGTTCTAGCTTCATATTCATTGTTGCATCTTACAAAAAATTCAGGTAACAAAACTGTCTGATATATATATATGAAACCGATACATCAGTTATTCAATGAACTTAAAGATATTTTTTTTCGTTCTTATAATAGGACGTGTCCCTACCCTACCGTCATTAAACAAAGATGCAATCACACATCTAAGAAATCTCTCCCTAGTGACATGGACTGCCAACGAGCTTATATCAATATTCACAAGCATTTGATAAGCCATTTCCATATCTCTGTGTACGTTTGAATCAACGGTGAATTTATCAAAACATCTGAGATTCAGCGTGATATTGACGATCTCACCGTCAATTCAGATATGTATTAGTAGTTTTCTCTTTCATTTCACATAAGAGTGATTGTAACCATATATCCATGAATTTTGTATAGTTGATGAGTTATTTAATTTAAAGAAACCTAATATTTGTTTTATTCATAGTAGGTTATGATTTCAATACGTGAAAATTTGAAAAGTATGTTTAGCCAAAAAAGAAATGATAACAAAAATGGAAGTTTCAAAAGAAGAGATGAGTGCTAGGACATGCCTAACATAGATTCATCTGGACCTCAGTGTCAAATTTGTCCTAGAATACAAAATTTGTACCAATGTTACACCTGTTTCTGTGTTTGCACTCCCTCACATGGGTAACAGAAAATTATTGGACTAAGAGGGAAACTTTTAATTTATATTTTATTTATTTACACATGTATAGCAGCCTATCTCTTGTTCATGTGCAAGTGTTTGTTATAGACTGTGACAGTGTGAGCATTCAGAAACAGAATCTCTTGGATAAAAAAATCCTCATTTTTTGTATTAAAAAAATAGACATTAAAGAATACTTTTGTGAATATGATGTGGTTTTGTTGTTTTGTTTGATTTAGAAATTTTAAGATCCAAAAGATGTAACACTGCTGCATGCTCAGAACAGAGATCAAATCCAAAACCTCAGGTTAAGTTGAAAGAATATAGAATCATTTTAGTAACCAACAATTTTGATACCACGGGTGAATCATAAGAGAGGTCCGCATATCGGCGGTGCATTGAATTAAAAACAATTACACAAATGAATTAGATGCAACATTTAATCCCAAAACTTTAAACCAACAAGTCTTTCAATAATCAAAATTGTTCAACATTTTTTCCTTCTATTATAAACCTCTACCTCACACTTGGACACCAACATAATAGTTTACATCTAACTGACAATTGTACTCCTTATAGTAAATATCCATCAATCATTCTATAATTATATGCAATGCCCTCATCAAGAGGACAAATAAATATGCCTTTGACAACAAGTACTACTCATGCCCACAATTTGTTATAAGTGTTTATCCTTGACACATCCTTCTCATAAACGAAACTCTAGCTAACCTTTCATTGTCTAGTCCCACTCTTTTCTTTCCATGAAAATTCCTCATCTTCACGCCTCCAACTCAACAGGGTCCCAATACCTTTTGGCAACTTACTGTTGCAATTGGACCATAGTATTTTGCATCACAATCCAATCTAGTATAATGCAATATGTGACTTGTGTTCATTTTACTATAACTTGGCACTTAGCAGCTATATTATGTGTAAGAATATTGGTCACCCTACCAATGTTCTTACATTGTCCTAATAGTATTGAGATAAGAGAAGATAGTAATCTAATCTGAAAATTTAGATGAAAAATGTGGTTATGGTCCCCTGTTGTCGCTCTTTACAATGTCCATGTCATCACGTGACAGGCTTTATGCAATGGAGGAAAATAATGGAATGTGTTTGAAGAAATTGGCAGCATATGAGGGAAGGAAGGACCACAGAGAACAGAACATTTTCTATATTGTTAAGGCAAAAGTCATTGTGAAAACAAGAACATAATTATAGTTTGAACTCTAAGTTAAGGTCCCGTTTGATATCTGGTATTTGTCCAAGGGCTAAAATAAAGTATAAGTGAAAAATATCAAGTTTATTTGTTGAACCAAAATATGTACTTTTCTTTACTTGTATTTTTTAGGTGTCTACATGCATATGATTATGAATACAAATTTGAATTTTGTTCCACCATCAATTTTAAAAATTGTTGGTTTTTATGATGGGTGGATAGAGTTGATAAAGAATTCGTTGAGCTCAAAGGAGTGTTAGTTTGACTTAAGAAAATGTTAAGGTGGCACTTGCGAATACCATATTTTTCAAGTTAAGGTCGCTATTGACAATATACGCAAAGACTTAAAGGTAAAGAATTATCTTTTTCAATACGTTGATTGTTCTATTCTCGAAACAATCTTAGTGCGTGGCAAAACAAAGGACATATGGGACTAAATGCATAAGAAGTATCATAGCTCTACAAAGGTGAACACACTCGATTACAAGCTCTTCGCGGAGAGTTTGAAATTCTTGGCATGATTTAAGGTGAATCTTTCACATATTACTTTGCAAGAATACTTGTAATTATCAACAAGATGGATGTCATGAGAGAAAATGTATAAAATCTAAGTCGTTGAAAAGATTTTGAGGTTTTTGACTGTAAGATTTGATTATGTTGTGTGTTCCATAGAATAATTCAATGATGTAATTGTCATATCTGTCATACCCTAATTTTTACCTCTAAGATTCCACCTCATTTGCATATTTACTATGCATCAAGAACCAATTCAAGTTTGGTCACACACTCCATGCCCGTGACTTCACACGAATTCTAACAAATTCTCACACGTATGAGATCACAATACATCATCTATAAATAGAGGAAGCCTCTACACTCAAAACCAAGCTTTGAAATCCCCTGAAACATCTGCTCGAGCTCACATTTTTCACTAAAAAATTTAAAGAAGGTTCTCAAATTCTAAGCAATTCCAGTCTCATTTCTTGATTCTCTTAGCATCTTCGGTGTTTCCTAAAGCTATAGCAACAAGAACCAAGCTCTGAGACCTTCTTAAACGTGCTAACCAAGTTCACCGTTCACCATCTCTGGTCGTAGTTACGAGCATCTTTTAGACTAAAACGAGATACCACAATGTAGCCTATTGCTTCCTGATGTTTTCCCCTAACTCAGCTTGGTTTGATTGTTGAGTTACATCATTTAATTTTGATTTTTGTTTATTTCACGATTTTCTCTAGAATTCTCTGTGCTCACCTCCAATAAATGGAAGTGAGGCATATGGTTGGATTTGTGATGACATAGTTGTCACAATGATGGTGGTCTCGTTCTCTAACGTTACCATTTTCCAAAACTCCGGTGAGACACGCCAGAGAAGGAGACCGGAGATGTAACAATGGTGGTTGAATCATTTTTTATGCTTGGACCAATCACGTGTTGCCATTTGTTTTAATTTGATTGGTGCATTTAAAGTGGATCTGGTTCCATCTGCCCAGATCCATCAGATGTATTTACTTGGCTTAAGGGACTCAGATCCAATGGTTTTTTTTTAATTTTCTTTATTTGATTTTTATTATGTTTTCTTCTATAAAATTAATTTTCAATCAGATTTAATCCAAAAATACAAAAAAAATTCATAAAATTATCTTTTATTATTTTACACTTTGTGTTAATTTTCACAATATTATTTTAGGTTTTGCTGTTTTTTACTAATTTTCTCTTTTTGCATGTATTTTAAGTGGTTTAAAAATATTTTCCATGCATTAAAAATTCTCAAAAAATTATTATATGTTATTTAAGTTGTTTCTAATTCTCCATAATTTTCTTGGCCATTTATTTGTTGTTTTGAAATATTTTATGGATTTTCTCTTTTATTTTCTTTTTAAACCATTTTAAAAATTATTTTATGCATTTTTTTGTCATTTTATATTGTGTTGACTTCTGATGCCTTGAACCATGACTTTTTTTACTCCCTCCGTCCCAAAATGAGTGATCCATTTGGAATAAAATGGTGTCCTAAAATAAATGACCCATTTCAATTTTCAATACACTTTTTACAATTTTACCCTCTAATTATTGTGGGACGGATGGAGTACCATAAGTCTCTTCAATATCAATGAACTTTGGGTGTTATTAAGGTTGAAAGAATTTTCGTCAATTCAAATCTATCATTAAATAATTAATTGAATTATTTTTAGTACTTTGTGTTGGTGATAGATTTATCACCTTAGTCCACTAAGAGAGACGACTAATCTTGATAATAACTTGATCAATGTCTTGATTTAAGATCAATGTCTTGATTTAATTTGGTTGTTATTTCTCTTCTTTTTCTTTTGATCAATTGAATGTTTAGAAGTCTATCTTGATGATGAAATTGGAAATGAATTTTTATCATTTCAAATCAACCTTTCATTGCCTTTTGCTCGGGCTACATGGAATTAATCCTTAGTAAACTAACTTAACAACCCCACTAAGTGGAGGTCTCCTTGAGGGTGAGTGATACACAAATTTCTTAGTTGACAATTTCTATGAAAATTTTGGATTTCCCACCTTCAAAACTAAACTAGAGAAAATCATGTGTAACAATAGATAGCTGGGAATAATGTTTATAAACTTGAAACAAATATGGGATTGTTGACAAAATCTCTTTACACTATAGCAAAATACACATCATGGTTACCATGTGATTTTAAAACATATTTTAAGATGCGCAATAGATCCATTCTACCATAAGGAAAAACTGATAATTCTTTTTCACCCAATATTAGAAGCCTTGGATCAATCGGCTTCCTTGTAATTTTTAGGAAGGGAGTAAATATCCGTTGGATTTTTTGTAACAGCTATGTATAGTTGAACTGTTGGTGTTTCTTGTATTCGGTTGAGTACCCTAGTATTCAAAATTGAATATAGTGTTGCTTATCAAAAAAAAAAAAAGCCTTGGATCAGTAACTTCAAGTACAATAAAACTGCAACTATCGATCAAATTTAAATCACGAATAACCAACCATTCACAACAGTTAAACAAAATGGTTTTACACAACCATTGCTTAATTATAGTAATACTATAACATAACAGCAAAATAATAAATTGAAAGGCATAACTGATGTTATAACTAAATAATATCAGTATCAAAACAATTCATAAATAAGCAACAACATTCCTTGGCAATATGCTTGTTTGCTGCAACAAGCTAAGTTATAACGTAACTGTTTAAAATTGTTTTTAATGAAAATGTTTTGTTTTTAATGAAAATTTCTGAAAGAGAGATCAGAAATTGGAAAGGGTTGTCTGTCACGGTGAATCAGAAACACGGACCAATGTAAACATCATCATGTCTCTTTGATTTCAGTTTAATAATATTGTTAGAACACAAAAATCAAAAAATCAGGTGAATCATCAGAGATTTAAATACTAGGAATCATGGAACGAATCCATCATATTGTTGCAGTTTTTTCTCATCACATGATTCATTCAACAATACAAATATGGAAAACCAAAGATGAAAAAGAAAAACAATTCATACATATGAAACAGAAGTCGTTTGTTGTGTCGATTTATAGACATGGTGTTTGTTTCTAGAAAACGGAAACCCTAATATAGATAGATGAATGGTGCTGATGGACCGGGTTATCATAAATTGGGCCTTTGAATCTTTCATACCTCGTGCAAAATTGCTATTAAAACCACCGTCTACTAATATAACCTATAAAGTTAGTTTTACTTTTTCAAAATTATACTTTAAATATTGGGTTAAATATGTTTAAGGTCTCTCTAAAATTATGATTTTACTTTTTGTTTCTCTAAAATATTTCGTTAAAAATCGTCCCTCTAAAATTAGGAATTATAACTTTTTGTCTCTCCGGCTAAAACCGTTGTTAATTTAGTTGCTAAGTAGTAAATTGTCACTAAAAACTGTTGTTAATTCAGTCGCTAAGTAGTAAAAATCATCGTTAAGTTGCCGGAGGGACCAAAAGTTAAAATTTCTAATTTTAGAGGAACGTTTCCTTAACGAAATTTTTTAGAGAAACGAAAAGTGAATATGTATAACTTTAGAGGGACTTTAAACATATTTAACTCATTATTTGAATGAAAAAAGTTACAAGATCATAACATCTCATTATTAATTTGTTACGATTGATATATACTAAACATATATGATTATTATAATTTACAAAAGTGATATTTTTATACGTAGTTAGTATATGAAATATTGTGCTCCAGGTTCACATAAGGTCAACAAGTTCGACTCACTCCCCTTCAACCATGTGAGATATATAAAGAGGACATAAGTGAGATTAGGTGAGCTATAAGATGTGTGTCAAGCATTAAGGTCAACTCGACATGTTCTGATATATTTTAAATATTGAATCAACCACCATGTTATTTAGTATTGTGGTGTCGTGTGAATCGTTGTTAGGATCATGAGAGCCATGCTTGCGATCATAAATTAGGTCTTTGAATCTTTCGTACCTCGTGCAAAATTGCTATTAAAACCATCATCTACTAATCAAGCTTATAAATATAGTTTTAGTTTTTCAAAATTACTATTGTCACCCTCATTTTCTAATCACCCTAATATTGCTTTCACGAGTCAACCTCCTATACTAAAATCTAAGGGTCCGTTTGGTTCAATCGAGGGGAGGGGAGGGGAGGAATTTTTATTAAGGGAAGGGGAGGTGAGGGGAACGGAGTGGAGGGGTTTTAATTACATATATGTTTGGTTCAAAATATGAAGGGGAGGGGAGAATTTTATTTACAAATATGTTTGGTTCACAAGGGAATGGGGGATATTTTAAAACTAATTTACATTTTTAACCTTGTAATTTTACTATACGATTCACGATATTTACTATTTATAAGTATTCAATTCGATAACATAAAAAAAATTATAAAAACGTAAAAAAAATTATCTAATATAATAAAATCTAAAAAAAATATTTGAAACAAAAACATTGCAATAGTTAAAAAGTAACATAAAAATATAAATAAATAAAATAATAAAACTTAATTATAATTATAACAAGGGTAAATATAAATATAATTAATATGAATTACCTCCCCTCCCCTCCAAATCCCTCCAAATCGGGGGGAAGCAAAAAGTGGCTCAGGAGGGAATTTGGTCCCCTCCATCTACCTCCCCTCCCCCTCTTAAAATTTGAACCAAACACATAAACTATTAAAAATACCCTCCCCTCCCCTCCCCTCCATTTACCTCTAACCAAACAGACGCTAAATCTGTTTACCACTCATACTTTAAATAAATGAGAAGAACTACAAGATTATAACATCTCATTATTAATTCATAACTATATATGTTTAGAATTGTGAATATATATATATATATGTATATATATTTACAATTCTAAACATATATAGATAAATATAATCTATAAAAGTTGTATTTTAATATGTAGTTTTATGAAAATATTATGATTTAGATTCACATAATGTCAATAAGTTCAGTTCACTCGCCTTCGACCATATGGGATATATAGAGAGGGAGTAAATGAGATTGGGTGAGCTAAGATGTGTGTCAAGCATTAAGGTCAACTCGGCATGTTCAACTATATTTTAAGTATTGAGTCACCCACCATGTTATCTAATAGAGTGGCATCGTGTGAATTATAGTTAGGATTATATCTTCGGTGATGAATCATCCACCACGCTCTCTAATAGTGCAAGGCCATGTCATGTGAGTCATGCTTGCGATTATAGCCTTGAGATTCTACATATTTATCTAAGTAAAAAGGGTCATGTGAGTCATGCTTGCGATTATAGCCTTGAGATTATACACATTCGAGAACTATAAATGAATGCTCTAGCTTGACTTAGGAAGCAGAAAAGAAGATAGTTAGATAACTGGTGATCTTGAACGGTGGCTCTGATATCCTTTACAGTGGCGCAGGTTGGACTTGTATGGTTAGCACTTTAACACCTAAGTATATTTAAGATTCAAGATGAGTGTAGTGAAAGTGGATATCGGAGATTGAACATTACTCTTAGCACATTAACTTGTTTTATACTTTAGGTTGAGTATAATGAATTTGAGATGGATTGGGCCTTGGTCAATTGGGCCTTTGACCTATCTAGAACATTTGCCTCCGAGGCTTTGTCACGTACTGAATGAGTCGAGGAAGCCTTAAGTAATTTTTACTAGTCTCCATATCGTGATCCAATGTGAAATAAAACTGAAATGCTTGGGATCAGTTTTAAAAAGTAGTAGAGAACAGACACATTTAATGTGGTTCCATCATTGAAACACTTCCTCACCCTTTTCTGACACGTGCAGTGACTTGACGAGGTAGGATATGGTGCAATTTAAAGAGTACTCTAGTGCACTTGTGTTGGCTTTATCCATGAGTGGAAATCTAGTCATTCATCTTGTGATTTTTTCCATAGTCGGTATTGATCTTTTAGTTGTCATTGATGTTAAAGCGGTAAACAACAAAAGTTTTGGAAGTATTTATCCGGGAATTTATCGTGTCCACAGATATTAGTGCTGCTGAATTGTTGTCCAAGGATTCTTAGTTCTTGAGTTCGGGTTAAATGGATTTTTTATAAAAACGGAAAAGTAAACATATGAACATAAAATAAATACATTATTGATAGAGAATAATTATCTGATTTGAATCTAAACTACTCCTCACAAACTTAGATTTATCACTCTGTTGCACTAAAGTCACAATACTCGTCAGAATTACCTCATATCCCTCACATCAATGTCCATTTATGCAACACCGACGAGAGTTCAACTATATTGCTCTTTCGACGATGTCTCAACTGATCAAACAACACAGAGGCATTAAACTCCGATATTATGTGGATGTTAACCCCAATCCTATCTCTAGAATCGAAATCTAACAAATATCCCCCTAATCAAGACTTGTGATGTCTATTTCTACAACAACACAAATCCAAAGCATTTAAGCAAAAAGATCAAGGAAACACCGACAAAGATTTGTAAAGCAAACTTTATACAATAATAGAGTAACAAATATACATAGGTTTAGAGTAAACTTACTTACAAACCCAACACAAAGGAAACACACGAAGAAGAGAAAAGATAAACGAAACATCTCACAGGTTGTCAACTTCGATTGATGAGCAATCCACCTCCGATCATCCAAATGCCCAACCGTATGTTGTTTTCAAGCTCTCTCTACCAAAAAAATGGAGGTTTGATTGATTGGGATCAAAAATACCCAAAACATAACCTAAAATTTTTTTCCCCTATTTATACACTTTGAAACCCGCATAGCGCGCATTGCACACTGGGATGGCGCATCGCACGGCCTGGGTTGTCTACAAAAATTCAGCTTTAGTAAAATTGCCATAACTTGAGAACCGTAACTTCGATTTGTGTCTGGTTCGAAGCGTTTGAAAGCATATTCAATTTCCTAGTTAGCTAAAGGGGGTTTGTAACCCCCCGCAATTTGTCTCAATTAGTGTAGAATTTATATGATGTGACATGCCACCTCAATTTTCGTTAGACCAAATAGACGGTAGGGATCAAAAGTGTGGACGGAAAATTTTAGGAGGACCATTCTTTGAAGGAACTTTATAGAGGGAATAAAATCAGATTTTGGATTATTTATAGGGACCACAAACATATTTAACCTTATATAAATATAAAAAATTTAAAAAAAATTGGTGCGGCTATAGCCAAACCCAGCCTCAACCTAGATCCGCCTCTGAACCGCATCCATTTCCAAGACAGTAAAATAATGGAAGAGAAACACTCGTCATACTTAAAGATACTCTCTTTAAATAATATAGCATTTAAAATTAACCAAATATTCCAAATAGTGTCTAGCCATATAATCCCAATGGAATTTATAACAGAAATATTCTTCACCTGTTGGATTGCTAACAAAACAGAAAGAGACCCATGAATATTATGGATAAGCTCCCATCCACTTCTTCACCGTCCCCTAAATTCTAATTGAATAAGCACAATACTAAAAAAGATGAGCACTATCTTTTTCCTCCCAAAAGCAAAACATACAACAATAATCAATGGTACCGTTAAGAATTCCTCGCTTGATAAGTTGTTGTCTAGTCGGTAACCTATCGAGAGTCATCCTCCATCCAAAAACATGGAATTTATACGAAACATTCATCTTCCACAAAATAGACAGCAAGCATTTTACCTCTACCGACACTCCTGATCTAATGCAATCCATAATTCTCGTAACAAGATTTAACCGTAAATACTTCACTGCCATTATCCTACCAATCGAACTCGTCATCACCAAAATGCTTAGGCTCAACTTCATTCAACAAAATAAGGATTTCGTCCTCTTGTTGGGCTGCTGTAGAATGAGTGGAAGAAACATAACAGAGACGTTTCCAATACCACAAACCATCATCCCACCATCCCGCATTTTCTACGCTCCCAAACTTATCAATGGCCTCCTTAAAAGCTTATGGAAAAGCCTCTTCTAGAGATTGATTGCCAAGCCAAAGGTTGTGCCAAAAAGAGATTCCCGGTCCATTCTTCAACCTGCATAAAATATTATTAGTAAAAGCATTCGAATCAAATATGTTCTTAACCTCCACTTTCATCAAGTCCCTCCACCATATTGAATCATTTTTTTGAACATCACTACCTCCTTCACACATCAACTTCAAGGTCGGATATTGGTATCTATGGCGCAGAATGCCACTCCAAATCGCATCATTTTCATTCAAAATCTGCCACTTCCATATGCTTAACAAAGTCACATTGAAAAGTTCCGGGTTCTTAATACTGAGACCTCCCTTCTCCTTGAGTTTTCAAACATTTTCCCAACTCACCCAATGAACTATCCTCTTCGAATTTGAACCTCCCCGCAAGAAATGAGCCTGAATCCTTCTGATTTCTTTCAGAATTTAATTGGGGCTTTATAAAAGGATAAAGGCTATATAGGAATTGAATTCAACACAGAGTTGATCAAAACTACCTTGCCACCCATGGACAAAAATTTGTTGTTCCAAGCAGCCAGTCTATTTGCAACATTATTGACCACATCCTTTCATATATGAGATTTCCTCGGGATGCCACCAATTTTCACACCTAGAAATTTGAACAGAATAGTGTCAATACAACAAGATAGAAAGGAGGCAGCCGTGGACAAAATCCTCACTCAGATTAATACAGAAAATCTCACTCTTAAAGAAATTAACTTTTAGCCCCGAAACCATTTTGAAACCTCTCAAAACAACTTTCAAACCCCATAAGTTCTCCATCCTTCCATCTCCTAAAATGACAGTGTCGTTGACAAACTGTAGAATATCAAACAATATATATGTCTGATAACTTTCAAAAGATAATAACTTTTTTTTTACAATCTTAATCCAAATTTAAATTAAAATATCATCGCAAAAAACAAAAATACCATGTGCTAAAAAATACAGTGAGGGTAGCTCTGTAATTGTAGAGTTGTTTGTGGTGTTTATGATATTTTGAAAACACATAGGACTTGCTCATATAGAGTGATGAGAAGCTTTGTATGTGTTTTTGTGAGAAATTTGAGATCTTCCCTCAGTCTTAGGATTTAGGTATTTATAGTGGTATTTATAGACCTAAATATTTTGGACATGTGACTTCACACACAAGATGAGATCGATTGTGTGTTTTAGAAAAATTATAGTTTGAAAAAAATGTATGATCATTTTTAGAGTTTAAAACCTTTTTAAAAATATTTTCGAAATTTGCAGCGGGAAATAAGCATTACTCAAGTGATACACACTTACTACTATTCAACGTTGCTCAAAGAGAACTCTGCTTCGAGTTACCCTAAGAACACCACCCTAATCGTTTTCATGCAACCTAGGAGTGCCAACCACCGACAATGCTTCTCACCTCACGTGAGTTGGTCCCTTAAACAACCTTAAAATCACCTTACAGGGCTACTCGCCGTCGTGAGCTAGCCCCCACCCTCAAATGTGTAATATACCTACTTGGGCCTCTGAGTCTCCCTGTCTTTGCAAGGGGAATACGCGCACACCTACACTTTTATGGACAATACAATTTTGCTCATTAGTTGACCATAAGGAAGTCAAACTGCTTGGATCTATCTACATTAAATTATACGGTTGAACATTCCTTCAAACCAATATGTTGGAATTTATTGGGTTAACAATAATAGGGGTACAACATCTTCCCTAATAACATAGGTGTGATTTATGCTCCTTGTAAAAAGAATTATGATTATAAGGTAATGAAGGATCTGAACCTTTGGTTTAAGGTGGGTTGGTTTGAATGGATCTCTATTTTTTTCTCCATGTGATTTATGACGAGCTTGTTTAGGAGTATTGAATGTTTGAAGTTCCTAAGTCCTAAGGGTTTGTCATGGATGTAGGAAATTCCTACATAGGGTAGCTCTAAGATTCTTCCAAAGTTGTCTTTCTGAATGTCTTTTTTTATTCATCTCACAGAGGTTCTTAGTGAGATTCCCACAAGTCTCAGGTTTAAATAGAATTCTAACACAAGATTGGGAAAAGATCTATCTGGTACTTAGGGGAAGAAATATTTAAAGGAAGCTTGACAGAATTGATGATATGGTTTGTGACTCTTCAGATGGCTTGACTCCATGTACCAGAGTTAAATTATCTTCTTCCCTAGAATTATCATCCTTTATTATTGTTTTATATTTATCAATTCAACAGTGAACACATCCCTTATTGGTGTTTCTCTATGTTTTTGGCTTGAGGAGGTCATAAAAATTCTTATAGCAATATAATGCTCGAAAAGAATGCTAGAAGAGATGAATTTTGAGATGCAAGAAGTAATGAGAGAGCATACCTATTTATAATTTGTCATATGATGATTTGATTGTATATTTCTAGCAAGCAATTAGTGGAGATTATGATGATTGAAAATCAAATCAGAATTTTTCCAGATTGAGTATGCCAATCAATTGGATAATGGCTCAAATCGATTAGTTAATCAAATCTCTCAGGATTTTGTACGTTCATCATCAATGCTGAGATTTTATTTGGTTGGAAGGAAAGTTTGGGTTCAATTTTATCTTAAAATGGGCACGCCAAGATTCTCCAATCAATTGCCATAGCTTGCCAATTGATTGGACTTTTGTTGTCCAGCCTTCTTGGGGCATTTTGAGTATTGTGCTAGATTTCATTGCTTTTCTACACCCCCTATTCAGTCTTATTTGCACCCCTTTCTATAAAACACTTGGAAACTCATCTTTTTTATTAGTGATAACAATTTTTTGAGACGAGCAAAACTAAAAGCTTTATTTTAAAGGATTAATCAAAGTTTTCAAATCATTTCAAACTTAAAATAGTGTACTCTCTTTTATATTAAAAGGCTTTTATAAAAACTTCCCTTAAATAGGAAACACCAAACTTATTATGGTGTGTCACTCTATAGAACATCTAAGGTTTTTATCTTTAAATCTTTTTAATGTATTAAAACAAAAAGGCTATAAGTGGCCAACTCATTTGCAGTGTATGCATTTGTAAACTAAACGATTATTTTTTTTGTGATCTATACTTTTATTAGGTTTTCTATCTTTCTTAAATCCTAGTCCATTATTGTTTGAGGAAGATCTCTGACTCTGTAGGATCAAGTCAAGTTTCTCTTTCCCTTGGTTAAATTTCCAATTCTTAATTCTTAGATATTTGTTAGTGACAAAATTTCCAACATAATGTCCAATATTTCTAAATTTTGAAAAACATTTAAGAGTAACATGTTTATCTCCCCATGTGTTCATCTCCTCTTGCTCATTACTTGGAGAAACTCCATATATCATTTCAAAAATATCTCACATTTCCTTTGCAGTTTTACAATGGTGCACATAAAAGAATTTGGTGTCATCTAAAGACATTATTATAAAACTTTTAGTTTTGAAATTTATTTCAAATTCTCTCTTTTCTTCTTTGGTCCAAAAGGATTCATGTTCGTCTATTACTTCATCATTTACTTGATGAGTAGGGATAATCAGACCATTGATTAATGTTTCACACAATTCATGACTAATACTTTGAATAAAGATTCTAAACCTAGGTTTCCACAATTTAAACTTCATTAATTTCAAAGGTTCTTATCCATTCAATAACCAAACATTACAGGGACAACATTCCACAATTATCCTTCTTCTAGGGACTAAAAAAATACAGATTCCATGATCATCAATCTCACTACCATTTCTAGTAAGCAAAGAACACACACCATGATACAATCAACAAAAGCTTAAACAAATTGGCTTTCTTCCTTTCGTTTTCCAACTTTAATTTCTTATTCTTTTTATCTTTGCTTCAAGCTCTTTAATGATGCAACCTACTTCCCGCACTACTTCTGTGCAATTGCAACCAATTGAATTGTGGAATTCATTTGACGTGTTGCGTTCTAGTTCATCATCCCAAGTAAATAGCTTGTAACTTGACATTATACTCGAATTTGAACATTTCCAAAATCGTTGTTTAGGGTTTTCAATTGAATTTGAGATGAACATCATCATAGCTTGCAACCAAAAACTAGAATTTGAGACCGAGAGAAATTACCTAATGATGATGTTGCCATTGATGAATGTGCAATGACCTTAACACTAATGTGTCTCGAGGGAAGAATTTGCAAAAGATGATTTGAAGAGAGAAACAAGATGATGCAAATAGTATATTTTTTTGGATTTAGTCCTCTTTTTAACCTCCTTCCGCTATGTATTCATGTGTGTAATTTATTATACAAAATAACATATAAATTCATTTCCACTTAGATATCACAACATTTTTTTAGGAGACTTGGATGACTAACACAATAAAAAAAAAGAAATATAAAAACACTAACTTAGAAAAAAAAAAATACAAAAACACACTAATTTACGTGGAGAAACGAATGATTTAAGGGCTTTTAAATTTGTAAATTTGTCAAACATAAGTAAATTATTACAGTTTTTTTATTTGATCACTCACTTCAGTGACTAACCCTGATCACGACGCGATTGCCCCAATGGAAGCCGGTGACGGTTACGGCGGAAGAGGAACTCAGCAACCCTCCGACGAGGTGAGTCTACAACCAGAATGGAGACGCCGAACTGCCTCAACCGGAAGAGAACAACAAAACCTTACTCTCCAACCAGAATGGAGGCGAGGTAGGTCAACAGCAACAGCTCTCCCTTCTCCCTCCCGTGCCGGCGATGAAGCTCAGAAGAAGGATGAGGAGCAGAAAAAGGAGGTTATATTTCAACCAGAATGGAGACGATCAAGGTCCACTACTACTACTACTGCCACTGCGTATCCATGGAATCAAAACCAAAATTATGGTGTGAGAAAACCATTAGGACTAGGATCAAGTTCCAGTGGTGTTCAAAGAAGTAGAAACATTGATGAATCTTGGCGAAATGCTCCACCGTCAGGTATATTCAGCATTCCGATCAAGAATCATGTGATACCTCTGTAGCACCGACACCTCTGAAGAAAAACATGTATATGTCTGCGTCGGACATTCACACTGACACTTGTGATTACATTTAATTTATTAATTTTTTCAAATTATTACGATTCTTGACATTGTTAGTGTCAGGATCATGTCCGATGTGTCAGTTTCATAGTGTCATAGTTTAAAAGACTTGTTTAATTATTATGCTAATTTTCTGTTGCTGATGATTTTCCAATTTGTTTGGAAGATTATGTTGTTCCTAAACTGGAAAGTCTACGAATATCGAAAGATTTAGCTGCATCATCTTTTTCGCTTAAGGATAAAGCTTTACCTATTCGGAGACCTGACGGTGGTGGCACGTTAGCGGTTCTTACGAGCAGACTTTGTGTTAATCATTTCCTTTTTAAGTTCAATCCGGAGAGTATAATATTTCATTACAATGTTAATGTCAAACCTAATTTTTCGTCAAAAGTTGGCCAACCGCGGAAGTTGTCTAATAATGACCTGTCCATGATTAGAGAGAAATTGTTTTCTGATGATCCTGAGAGGTTTCCGTTGGACATGACTGCGCATGACGGTGCCAAAAATATCTTTAGTGCGGTGGAGTTACCGGAAGAGACTGTTAATGTGGTGATCTTTGATGGAGAGGATGAAAAGATCACTTCATATAGTGTTACCATAACACTTCTTAATAAACTCAGACTTCACAAGTTAATGGACTATCTTTGTGGGCATTCAGTCTCTCTTCCTAGGGATATTTTACAAGGGATGGACGTGGTGGTGAAAGAGAATCCTGCTAGGCGTACAATTTCTGTGGGACGCCACTTCTATCCCACGAATCCTCCTTTAGTAATGAAGGAACTTCGCCCTGGAATAATTGCAGTTGGGGGGTTTCAGCATAGTTTAAAACCTACTTCTCAGGGTTTGTCCTTATGTGTAGACTACTCGGTGGTGCCTTTCCGAAAGCAAATGTCAGTCTTGGATTTCTTGCACGAGCGTATCAATGACTTTAACTTGGGTGAATTTGAAAAATTCAGGAAATACGTTGAGGAGGTGCTTATTGGATTGAAAGTTAGTGTGACTCACCGGAAATCCAAACAGAAATATATTATTGCCGGATTAACACCTACAGTTACAAGGCATGTCACTTTCCCCATTGACTATACTAAGGGCTGGAAAATTGAAAAGGATGTTAATCTTCTTAGCTTTTTTAATGAGAAATATGACAAGGACATTGTATACAAAGATATTCCTTGTTTAGATTTAGGGAAAGGAAACAGGAAGAACTATGTACCCATGGAATTTTGTGTTTTAGCTGAGGGCCAAAGATATCCCAAAGAGCGTTTGGATGCTGCTTCAGCAAAGACATTGGAAGCAATGGCACTAGCTCACCCGAGCGAGAGGCAGAGTGCTATACAGAAGATGGTGCAATCGAGTGATGGACCTTGCGGGTAAGAGGAGTTATGATTCGATTGTATTATTTCCAAATGCTAATACTTTTGGTACTTTTATTGTTTTCTTGATTGTTGGTTACAAATGCATGAAATAACAATGATTGATTTATATCATTAGGCACTTATTTTAAAGAAAAATTGCATGCTATATACACCCTTCAATTTGGCCTCATGTGTGAAGAAGGTTGCAAATGACCCCACAAACTTCATACTAGGTGTCCTATGAACAACTTCAGTTCATGACCATGTGCTCTAGTATCAACAGCAAAGAAGTTAGTAGATTCTTTGGATAATCTAAACAAGAGATCAATCAGAAGAAATCCAATGATAGGGTGAGAGGAAAACCCCACTAATTGGTAGCAGAAAAGAACTAGACACCTGAACCTATTAAGTCTTGGAAAACCAAGAGAGTCTAGGAAAACCTTAATTGCTAACAAAAAAGAACTACGATTTACTTACCCCAAGTAACCCCTGAACCTATTAAGTCTTAGGAAAACCAAAAGAGTCTACTTTATTTGGAAGAGGAGAAGAGAATTTTTTTACTTGATAGTGTTCTTAGGACCTGTGTTGGATTGACTTATTTGAGCTTATCTAGTGACATATGTTTTGTGAGACTGTTTGAGAGATCTTATAAAAACAACTTATCACAGTTTTCATAAATTTTTTTGAACTTGTTTTTACAAGTTCTCCAAGATAACTTATTAAAACAACTTATAGCATATATGAAAAAAATTATTTTACCTTTGGTTATAAAAATAGCTTGTACAAACTTATTCATAAGCGCTTATTTTGATAAGTGTTTGCTGTGCTATAAGCTACAAATAAGCTGCTTATTCAAAAAGACCCTTAGCATAATTGCAAAATTGACAACTAGACACCTAACTAAATAATATGAATCACACTGCAAGATTTCTAATTAAATTATGAAAGTCTTTTGGACTCCATAATAAGATATGATATGACCTATGCATTGGAATATGATTTGTAGTGATGACAGTTAATTTTAAGTATGAATGATTAAACAAGATGACTCCTCCTGGTAGCAATTGATATAGCTTAGTATATAAGTGCAAACCTGTACATGTTACTTTGAAAACGGGTGAATATTCCGCTTAACAACTCTCCAGCTTTCTTACATGAATGCTGGAAGTGATTAGTTTGAATATTTGGACAGATATAGACATAAGAATTGGTTTCTTATTTAGTGTCTGAATATGTTTAAGGTTATTTATTTGTCCCTTATCCTGTTTTTTGTATTTGTTGGAACATGTCTCTCTTACAATTTTCTTCATTGGCAGTGGTGATATTATTCGGAACTTTGGAATGTCAGTCAATACGACCATGACAACCATTCTAGGACGTGTAATTGGACCCCCGGAATTGAAGTTGGGCGATCCAAATGGCAAGACTGTCAAGATAACAGTCGATCTAGATAAATGTCATTGGAACCTTGCAGGAAGATCAATGGTGGAAGGTAAACCAGTTGAGCGTTGGGCCATTCTTGATTTCACCAGTATCGGGCCGTATAATAAGAAATTAAGAAGAAAGGAATTTGTTGAAAAACTTATTGGTAAATACAAGAAGTTGGGTATCTATATGCAGGATCCCATTTGGTACGAAGAATCTTCAATGAAGATACTTGCGAGTCATGAATTGCTATCTGAATTACTTGAAAAAATCAAAAACATTTGTGAATATAACCAAGGTCGACTACAATTTCTTCTGTGTGTGATGGCTAATAAAAGTCCAGGTTACAAATACCTCAAGTGGATTTCTGAGACCAAAGTTGGTATAATCACACAATGTTGTTTGTCTTATAGTGCTAATCAAGGGGATGATAAATTCTATTCTTATCTGGCTCTCAAGATCAATGCCAAGCTTGGAGGCAGCAATGTAGAGCTCAATAATAGGCTCCCTTACTTTGACGGGGACGAACATGTTATGTTTATAGGCGCTGATGTCAATCACCCTGGTTTACGGGACAACAGGAGTCCGTCAATTGTTGCTGTGGTTGCAACCATTAATTGGCCAGCCGCTAATCGCTATGCAGCACGTGTTTGCCCGCAATTCAATCGAAGTGAGAAAATATTAAACTTTGGGGAGGTTTGTGTTGAGCTTGTCAGTTGTTATTGGAGGATGAACGGAGTCAGGCCAGAAAAAATTGTTGTTTTTCGTGATGGGGTGAGCGAGTACCAGTTTGACATGGTTCTTAATGAAGAACTACTAGATTTGAAGAGTGCATTCCGAAGATTAAATTATTTCCCTACAATCACTCTTATTGTAGCACAAAAACGACATCAAACTCGATTTTTTCCAGATGGTTGGAGGGATGGGTCTTCCGGTGGCAATATTTTACCGGGAACAGTTATTGACACAAAAGTTATACACCCTTTTGAGTTTGATTTTTACCTCTGTAGTTACTATGGAAGCCTAGGTTCAAGCAAGCCCACTCACTACCATGTTTTATGGGATGAACACAAGTTTACATCTGATGAATTGCAGAAACTTATATATGAGATGTGCTTTACCTTTGCAAGGTGCACAAAACCCGTGTCTTTAGTCCCACCTGTGTATTATGCCGACCTTGCTGCTTATAGGGGACGATTGTACCACGAAGCAAGGATTGGGATGCAATCTAAGAAGTCAAGAGGATCTTTATCTTCTAAAGATGCATTTGAACAGGGATTTTACAAGTTGCATGCTGACCTGGAAAACATAATGTTCTTCATCTAACAGGCCTATCATCCATTCTTACAGAAGCTGGGGAAAATCTCATGACTTACTCCTGCCTGCACATATATTATGTCCAATGCTTTTTTCTACTGAAAACAGCAGAGTAGTCTGTGAATCTAACGGCTTACGAGTCTGTTTTCTAGTATACCTTTCCATATTAGAGGAATTTTATACCTCAGAAAATTGACGGTCTCTAATCAATTAGCCACTCAAAGCTCAAAGCCTAGATCTTCAAGTAATATTTTGATCTTCAAATGTGATTATATTTTAGGCGCTCTATTTCTCTTCCCACACCTCATACACCCTGTGGTACGTCATATCTGCATCATGTTTCATTGTTAATATGTATGAACTAACACTACTTCTTAGCATCAATCTTTAACTTCTAGTGTGCTACTGAAAATTGGCAATTTGTTTTTTTGTCTTGATATTATACTAAGCTTGGAGGAACTAAATTTCCAGAGCTGTCTCCTATATTAAGTTGTTTGTGCAGTTTATAATTTCTATTGTTGTCTTGTTGATTCTGATTTGACAATTATGCTATTATTTTAGATTTATTATTTTTTCATGTGAAACAATTATAGTTTGGATTCCATTCCTTAGAATGATTTGTTTGATTCTTCAACATCAGCATTTTTCAGGTTATCTAGAATCTCAAAAATCGGTAACAGGTGCTTCAGTCTTCTAATGCCATGGTTGAGTTGAAAATTTGGTAATGATGTATAATTAGTTGGTTGAGTTGAAAATTGGTAATGATGTATAATTAGTTGGTCTGAGAAATCTCTATCAACCATCTCAGTTTTCCTAATTCTATTAATGACATCTACCTGTTAATCTTCAAACTTATATAGAAGCTTTTTAGAGACTTGGTTCATACTCAACTGATCATGATTACAAATATTGTCATCTCAAAAAGGAGGAAGAAAAAGAACTGGACAAAAATCATACCTCATCACATCAGACATGCTGCTCTAAAGATTGTAATGGATGATATGTAAGCTATGTATTTTGCAAATTGATTAAGGAAATGGTTATTACTTCATGTATTGTAACGTCAAACACTAAGAATCTGATCATGAGAACCCCCCACACATACTAATTCTTATTTCCTCTTCTTTTAAGTTTATGTTGGGCTTCATGCTTGGAACCGCCAAAATTGATTGAAAGTGTAAAATTGATTTTGATATGTTTGTTTGCTCTAGAATGTAATTGTTTTTTGTTTTTAAAATTGATTCTAAATTACAGACCACAGTTCGATCTTCCGCAACTGCGATCGGGAGGGGTTGAAACCACTTGATAAAAAGAATTGATTTTAAATTGATTCTAAAGTTTATTGTTATATTTATACTAAAGTTTATTGAACTCACTTTTATGCTATTGTATTTAAATCCAACAAACACATTACATTCAATTAATTTTTTAAGTGAAGTCGATTTATTTAAAAAGTAATTATTTTCACCATAAAACGACTAAACATTCACCAAAAGTTATGGACACTTTTTTCTCATTTTTGGTTTAATGTCTCTGGGGACATTCTTGAATTTGATTCCTTTCATTTTCTTAATACAGGGAATGTCTATACCCATCTTCAATTTCTACTGGGAATGTCTATACTCAATATTCAGCTGTGGAAACTTCTTTGGGAGGATAAAGTTTCCTCTAAGGCTTTTACTAAGTATATCTACAGGGTTAAACCTAATATAGGTTGCTTTAAAAGTTATATTTTGTTATGGGGGTTGCTCATTGCAATGTTAGTATTACTCTCAAATTTTTAAATTTCAAAAATTACACTCTCGTTTCGTTTGAATTTAAAATCTCGATGTACTCAATGACAAATATAGATTTAGATTTCAAAATCTGGACATACTCAATGCACAAATAGGTTTTAGGATGTGTTTTTAATGTAGATTTAGATTTCAAAATCCAGACATATACTCAATGCACAAATAGGTTTTATGTTTTTAGATAGAGGTGACAAATGGACATTTCGGTTTTGTTTAGGTCTGTTCTGCAAAAGCCCGCAAATAATGGGACGAGGCGGGACGGACTTTGTTGAGGGTGCATGTCTAAAATCTTGTGTCACCCTAAAAAAAATGAGTGTGAGACGGCTCGCAGACATTGAACCTTTTAAGATTAAAAATTGCATATTTTCATGTTAATGTCCGCGTCCGAAAAAAACGGGGGGAACAGGCAGGTATATTAGAGGGTTTGAGACTAAAACTTTGGTCTGACTCGCAAAAAATTGTGGGCAAAACGGAAACGACCAACGGGCTTGATCGGTTTTGCCACCCATAATTTTAGGTGAAATTGAGTTCTTTTGTAATATGTGGTGCGTCCGTATTTTAAAATCCTAAAAGAACTTTTAGTGTACTTTGGTGAATTTGAGCTCTCTTGTAATATGGGGTGAACTTGAGTTCTTTTGTAATATGTGGTACGTCTGAATTTTAAAATCCTAAAAAAACTATTAGTGTACTCTAGTTAATTTGTAATATGTGGTACGTCTGAATTTTAAAATCCTAAAAAAACTATTAGTGTACTCTAGTTAATTTGAACTCTCTGGTAATATGGGTCTCTTGTAATATGGGGTGTGTCCGAATTTCAAAATCGAGATGGACAATTTTTTTAAAATTCCATAGGATTTGAGAATAAGGGTGCACTGAGCCACCCTATCCTAGAAGCACATTTGCAACCACCCTATCCTATAACCACATTTTGATTCATATGAAGAATAAGAAAATATAGTGGCTGTTTACCATATAAAAGTTATTTTGAATAAAGGGCTAGGGCTTGCTTAAATTGTCATTAGAGAAGACATGTTGCACCGAAAAGTTAGACATTGTCTCAAGCAACTTTAGGTGGGTATCTAAGTCTCCTCTTAGACCTAGAGTTCAACATAATTTTCCTACCCTCTTCTTTAACACTATTTTGATTTCCCACCATGACTATAGGTCCACATGCCCCCTCCCCAATCTATGTTGGGGCTACAACTCAATGAAGTTCAATTTCCATTAATAAGATTAAATATTTCTGTGATTGGAAATAGGTTACACTCTTTGTGCTAATCAAACACCAGAAGTGAAAAATGTATAGATAAGAAGAGAACAAGACTGTTAAACTAAACTACTCAAAATTTTATATTACATGCACAAGATTTAAATATGATCCTTGCAATCATAGACACGATTGGTTCCATAACTTATTGTTTGAAGACTTGATTCAGACATATTTGTAATCCATCTCATTGCACCATTTGATTCACCTTGTATATTATATGCATAAGAAGGCCATCTTACATCGGTTCCGCACACGCTATCGACACTCGTTTTGATCATTTTCTGTGTTCTTTCAAGAACTACAAGACTCGAAAATGTAGAGAAACTGTTTCCAACAAAGATATCAGCCTGTAAACAAACTTCATAGTCGATCGCAGATTGAATCAGATATGGATACTTGTTATACATTCCCTCAATGCCGAGTTTCTTCTTCTCGTAAGGAAGAATGCCTTCTCCCCAATCTTCCATTATGGAAGAATCGTTGAGGAGTTTATCGGCTACCGCGAGATAAACAACAATTGGAGTTTTTTTCAAACCGATTACAATGTTTCTAACTGTTTCCACAATCTCTTTCTTGCTGCTGCATATTTGATTTGTGTTCAATCTCTGCTCTAACTTTTTGCAATGAATCATCCAATCGATTTCTATCCTCATGTGAACCGCAACATACGGAAGAGGTTGAAATGAAGACCTATCTGTTGAGAAAAAACAACCGAGAAAAATAAAGAACACAATCAAACACAAGAATATATCGTTGAGAACTGCAAAACCAGAGAAAAAATCACGACTGTTGTTTAATGACAACCAGAGTTCATACTTCATACCTTGTTGCGGTTCCATTGATGCATTATTTCCGATTTCCCTAATCCTAGAAACAACCCTTTCTGCTTCGTTACGAAACTCATCGATCAAAACCAAGCACTCGAAAACCTTAGCATAGTCCTTCAAAGGCCAATGATCATGCCATAAGAAAGGGTTTTTCCCTAAAATTTCAATCACCTCATAATCATCATAAGAGCCTTTACTATACTCTTTCAATTGTGATAAATCTCTCTCCAATGTCCACTTCCTCCCACTCCCTTTCGTCATTTCAAGCACTCGGGTTCTATTCAAGACATCCGAATACCGACCTAACCGAACAAAACCACTGCAAACCGCATTAAACTTTTCGAATTGGAATAATTTATCGAAAGACATCGGCTGCAATAGATCGACTTCTTTGTAAAATAGGGATGCACTAAAGCTAGGCATCAAAAGGGTTCTATTCAACATTCTAGCAGTAAGACAAGCCCTGGCGAACGCGATTTTCTGGTTGTTTAACCCCCAAACAAGCTGAGGAACTACCAAAAACCTAAACTCCCGAATTCCGAATTCGGAAGAACTCATCGACGGAGAGCGATATACAAGATTGCTCCATTCAATTCCATCAAAACCAGGGAAAAGAAACACTCTAAGAATCAAAACAGTAACAAGCAAAACCATGCATTTACTAGTTATTGAATTCAGAGTCCCACCAAATAACTTCAACAATGCCTCCATGCAAGATTCACTTCACCATGCATAGGATCAAGTTATAATTTAAGCACTCACACACAGAAACATTAGCATCAATTACAATGGATCAACATCAGTGCCAAGATCCAATTTTGAAGCCTCACACAATCTGAAAAATCAGCAACAAAAAAAGTCAGAATCAGCATGACCCAGAATAGTATATGGAATTGAAAAGTGAAAAAGGTTGAATTTTTATTCTAATATTTGGCGATACATTCAATGTTTTTTAACAGTATATCATTGCAACTGCATCAAAAAAGATTAAAAAAATTAAGAAAAAATGTTGCATGCAGCTATATTTTGAAAGTAAATAAGAACAAAGGCAAAACAACACGTGTGAATGAATCTTGGTAACAAACATAATCGATCAGAACATAGTATATATCCTTATAAGAAACTAGAATTATGAAAAAAGTAATAAAATAAATGAAAAAGAATGCATCTTATATGAGAATAAATAATAACAAAAGAAAAAGAAATAAAAAAGAAAGAAAGAAGATTGAAATGAGAATTGTTAAGAGACAAAAGAGAGTCTGCATGCATGTTGATGATTTTACCTGTGGAGAATTTTGAATGAGTGATTGAAATTGAATATATAACAGCGGTTGGGAATGGCGCAGAGGAAGAACAGAGTGGTCGTGGCGATGAGTGTGGAAAGAAGAACATAGATGGAATGGAACCCAGAAATAATTTTATTTCTTATTTTCTGAGAGAGTGTGTGAAAAGTAAGTAATATTATTAAATGAGAGAGATGAGTTGAAAGGAGAAAAGGTGGGATGTGTTTGGAAACATAAGATGGAGCCAAAAAGGGTGCATGCAAAGTAGGAAAAACATTTTATTATTTTTATTTTATTTTATAAATCTAGAAATCTCGAGGCCTAATTTGGTTGTCCTGGTTGCAGCCGTTTGTTTTACTATGACGTTCATGGGGATGGTGTAGGTTTTCCTTTTCTTCTAAAAAGTCTGCCTCTTTCTTGATATTCTGCGAATTATCTTTTTCTGGTAAGGGGTGGGTCGTCCTCCAACTAAATTTTTCATATCTCAATAGAAATGATAGCTTATGTCCTATAAATAAGTCGGAAAGGGTTTTTTTTATAGTTGAATGGAGTGTGATCATGTATGTTTAAAGAACATGTGGTAGTTC
Organism: Vicia villosa; assembly: GCF_029867415.1. NCBI lineage: Eukaryota > Viridiplantae > Streptophyta > Magnoliopsida > Fabales > Fabaceae > Vicia > Vicia villosa. The sequence goes on along the minus strand of NW_026705088.1, from coordinate 350,123 downwards.
ATCGACTCAGTTTCCTTTAGCTGCTTTAAGCCTTCTCTTTAGCCTCTTTAACAAAACTCATTAAGTTGTCGTTGCTTGACTGTTTGTTTGAGGACGCTCTATTGACGTGAAATATTGCTTGATCTTCAAATCCTCCATTTTTTCAAATGCTTATCTGTAAATTGAATTTCGTTGTCCGTCAAGACATATTGTGGAATTCCATATCTTACTAAAATATTTTTTTTAAAGAATTTTAGTATGTTGGCTACAATTATTTGTGTTAAAGATTCGACTTCCACGAACTTTGTAAAGTAGTTAACTACAACAATCAAGAATTTTAATTATCATAGGGCCAAAGGAAAGGGGCCTATAATATCTATGTCCCACAGTGAGAAGGACCATGGTGACATTAATACACATAACTCAGACATGGGAACATTGTGGGCATCTTCGTGTTTTTGACACTGTTCACATTTCTTCACAAAATTTTGGGCATCATGATCCATGGACGACCAATAATACTTGACCCTAAGATTTTTCTTAGCCAGACCCTTGCGCCAAGGTGTTGTTCGACAATCCCTTCGTGTACTTTGACAAGGGTGTATGCAACTTCTTCCCACTTGAGGCACTCTGCATAGGGATAATATGACTCTTTTGTACAAAACTCCTCTTATCATAGAGTATGAACTTGCCAGTATTTTCACAATGTTGGCTTCAACTTAGTTGGCAAGTAGCGTACCGTACTAATATACTTCATGATGGGCGAGATCTAGGAGTACCGCAAGGTGTCTTTCGTAATTGTCATTGCCACTTTGGGCATTCAAATTCTTGGATTTCTTAGAGTTTCCTAGATGAATAAGAGGTTGACACTAGAGTTTATAATATTAGTGTGTTTAGACATGACACCCACTCTAGTGTTCTGCTCTTTAGGGACATGCAATTTCTCATGATAATTGAACTTCTCTAATCTGTCTCTAGTCAGGTTGACATATCACTACAATAACGAATTTTTAGTTTGAGCATCTCTTTTGACTTGTGATACAACCATTTGTGAATATGTTCTTAACTGAATGTCTTTCTCCCCCATCTCGGCAGATAACATGAGACCTACAGTGAAAGCTTCATACTTAGTCTCGTTATTGGTAGCGGGAAACTTAAAACGTAGGGATATTTCAATCACCAAACCTACTTCATTTTAGAATACGATACCGACCCCACTCTCTTTGCTATTTGATTATTAGTATATGGATACGATCCATGTACGAGCCAATTCAAATGCATTTGAAGTCATTTATGCTATGAAGTCTGTGAATAAATGAGCCTTTAACGCTTTCCTAGGCTCTAAGTAGATGTCAAACTCAAACATTTCGACGAACCATTTAGTCATACGCCTGACTAGAATTGGCCTATGGAGAACCTATTTTAGAGGTAGATAAGTGCAGACAATAATATCATGTGCCAGGAAATAACATCGCAACTTTTTGGACCCAATCACCAATGCTAACATAACTTTCTCTATATTTTGATAATGGGGTTCAGGTCCAGCTAATGCCTTAAATACGAAAAACACCAGGTGTTGACCAAAATTTGGTTCCCAAATGAAGATGAAACTGACGGCTTCTCTAGAGACGACATAGTAAAGGAATGAAATCTCCCCAAACAAAGGCCGAGATAACACTAATGGGGTTGATATCGTCATTTTAAGGGACATGAACGCCTAATCGCATTTTGGAGTCCATTCAAAGCGTGCTTATTTCTTCAGCAACTTGGAAGATGGTAGTGTGTGTTAAGCAAAACTCAAAATGATTCTATTTAAGGTTGCGAGCATCCCATTTAATATTAGTACCTCTTTATTTGTTGTCGGTATTCCGAATTTTTCCGAGTTAAGTCTCTAATGTTGTATTGTCGAAATTGTCGGAGCATGCTCGCTATGTGTTCATTTGTGTAGTTACTCTTTGTTGGACTTGAAAATCATATCATCCATATATACTTTCCGCTTTTCACTGATCTCTTCTTTAAAGATTTTGTTCACTATCCTCTAGTATGTCTCCCATTGCATTCTTCATACCAAAGGGCATGGCGTTGTAACAATATTTAGCTCGCTCGGTCATGAAGGTCATCTCTTTCCTGATTCCCTCGAATATGGGTATCTTATTATAGCTAGAATACACATCCATGAATGATAAGAGTTTGTATATGGATGAGTTATCAACTAGCTTGTCGAAGTTTGAGAGTGAAAATGAATCTTTTGAGCAGGCTCAGTTAAATTCGGTGTAGTCCGCATCTATTCTCCATTTCCCGAATGATTTCTTGACCAATACAACATTGGATAGTCATTCAATGTATCTTTAAAAATAAAGTTGGTGTCGAGTAGACCACAAACCCTACTCATGGTCGGTTCAACTTTCTTAAGGGATTGTCGTCTTCTTTGTTGGACTACATAAGGGGTAGAAGGGTCAATATTCAATTGGTGACAAGTCACGCTAGAGTCTATGTCGGGCATCACATGGGGGAAATTGCGAAGAGGTCGTCATTAGCTTTAAGGCATTAAATGAACCATTCCTTCGACATGGATGGGAAGTCAGCTCATGTACAAGTCAACCTTATCAGATTATCATTGAGATGTACAATTTCAAAATTATCATCTAGAGACGATCTCAAGGCTTTCGCTTTGGCCCACAGGTGATATTCGAGCTCATGATTCTATGGTACTTATTGTTCTCGCAAGTCGAGGTCAACTGTATTGACAGTAGTCCCCACGAGTCTTATTCTTTTTCTTCTCGGGGCGATAACAGACACTAAGGGGTTCTTTAGTATGGTTTCATGTATCAGACGAGCTCAACCAAGACGACAACTAGTTCACCAAGACTATTGTGGTATTTCATCTCTAGATGGATTTTGGATGCCAATGCATAAAGCATTTCAAGGAGTGGGCTCCATAAGAAACATGTTTTCAATGTTGTCTTACTTTTTCCTTCTTTGGAATAAATTAGTAACTCCATGGCCCTGCATAGATGAGTAAACGAGTCAGTGAATGTTAAGAGATCTCTGCCTTCATACGTCTTGAGATCCCGCTCATGTAACCATAGCCTTATGAAGATACTGATGTACACAACATTGCAATAATGATCCCTAACACTGAGTGATTTGCTACAATAATAATTATGATCAGTCGAAGCATTGCATTTGGAGCTCTATCTGCTTTCTTGAAATCTCGAAATCGCATAATAAGTTTATCTCCTTCTTTCCTCCCGTTTATCATCGCCGACCTTGGAGATTTTTCGTGTTAGACAACAATCAATAAGTTTGTCTTTTTCATTCACACCTCTCTTGCCAAGCAATCCACCATCAAGTAGAGAGACATTAAGGTAGAGGAACGATCCTATAGTTGATAGATTAATTGTGACATTAGCAGCTGGATCATAATCCTCGTCTTCTCTCGAGCAAAATTGAGGTTGTCATTGGTGTCTTTGGGATTAAGAGAATATGATCATGGAAATTAGTTAGAATTAGAAGTCGATTCTCACAAATGGTGTCACTATTCTAAACTAGAATCAGAAATTGATATAGATCGAATGAAATAGAGTTTTAGTGGTGGAATAAGCTTCCGGTACATGACTTGTCAGAGAGTTCCTATCACCATGAAATGAGGGAGATGTATATAGAAAAGTCCTATAATTAAAAACAGTGTTATAAGTCATCTTCCTCCTAAGACGATTAATCTTTAAATAAGAGTTAGACTTTGATGCCAATTGTTGAACATGTGACTCTATACACAAGATAAGGTGAATTGTGGAGGTTTGAAAAATTATTGATTTAAAACAAAATCATTTTCTAAATCAGAGTTTGAAAATAATTTATAAAAAATGTTTGCATAAGTAAGCAGCGGAAATTCAAAATAAGAAAACTAAACGGAAAATAAAAGAGATATGGGAAAAAAAGATGACACCATAGCTTTATAGAGGTTCAGTTTAATGAAGTGAACTAGTTTTCTTCCCAAGAATTGATCTTGAGAATATCCACTATATCTTGAGAGCTTTTAGAAGTTAAAAACAAACCCCATTATATAAAGAAATGAAGTTTTCAGGATAACTTCTAACCAAACAACAATACGGAGTTTAAAACACTTAATCTTCAAACCAAACAACAGACTTAACTTAATCTTAAGAATTGAGGTTTTACACGGGGTGACCACGAACCAAACTAAGATTTTTATCAAGTTGATCTCGAGCCTAATAAAGTTTTACTCCAGACTAAACTAAAAATCAAGAGAGATTTTGCACCAGGTTGAAATTAAAAATTTTTTTATAATTTTTTTTATATAGTGTGATCAATATATGAAGTGAAGTGAACATCACACTATGAAACAATCACTCAAATAACATATTTTACAAAAACCAACTGTATGTCAATGTGGATGGATAGATACATATATCATTCTTATTCTTAGTTATTCTTTCAATTTTTATTCCCTCCATCCCATAATCTCCATCCCATAATGAGTGATTTACTTGGAATAAAATAATATCCCAAAATGAATGACTTATTTCAATTTCCAATACACTTTTTACAATTCTATCCTCTAATTAATAAAAATTTCGCCATTTCTAATACATGATAAGTGTGCTATAGTAAAAACAATATTATTTCTTACCTTTATATACTTTTCTTAATCGATGTAAAATGGTATACATGATAAGTGTGCTATAGTAAAAACAATATTCTTTCTTACTTTTATATACTTTTCTTAATTGATGTAAAATGGTGTACTGAATCACTCATTGTGGGATAGAAGGAAGATAATAATTTATTCTCTAAATTAATTAATTTTCTAATTTATATTCTTCTAGCATATCTAGTCTAGTATATTTTATTAGTATAAGGCATGTATTGATAAACAAAAGTATATTTTGGCAATAATGGCAATAATAGAATAATAAGAGTACCACCAAACTCCAACCACTTTACAGATAAGGAGAGTATGGTATGGTACCTTCTCTTCTCTCTCTCAAAGTCAATGAATGACCTATGAATGAGGGTCCATATTGATTCCTTTTCCAACCCCCAAAAATTCCCTCTATCATCCCATCACACCCTCAATTAGGAATGAAATTTCTCAATCACATCCTTCTAATTCCTCACTTCTATTTTTCCACTTTGATTTGATCAATTGGGTCAAAAGGGCCAATTTTTTATGTAATTTTTCAATTGGGAACTGTTGTTGATAAAAAAATTTGATTTTTTAGATCGATTTGTTGATGGGTCATGCTGATTCATTGTTGTAATTGAAAATTGAAAATCTTCGTTAATTTTTTGGTGTGAAATGGAGGATCAAGCTTTATTAGGTTATGAACCATTTGTTAATGTTGGAAGAGATGAGGAGGAAGAAGATGAGTTTTGCAGCTGTTGTGAAGATGAAGAAGAAGAAAGAGAACAACAGCAACAAGGAGAAGAAGAATGGAAGGAAACTGAGGAGACAGTGGTGGTGGAAGGGTTGAAGGAAGAGCTTGATGAATTTTCAGTAAGAATGTACTTTAAGGGTTTGTCAATAACTGGGGTTGAGAATTCAACTACAGGGTTTTCTGGAATTGGAGTGTTTATGGAAAGATCATCAAAGTTTTCTCCTATAAGGGTGCAGAAAAGGCTTGATTTTTATGCTGAGGAGCCTATGGTTGATTACTTGGCACTCATGGATGGTTTGTTGGAAGCTTTGCACAACAAGATCCGTAGGGTTTTTGCTTTCACAGATTCTGAATTGTTGTATAAGGTTAGTGGTTCAGTGATCAATCCTAACATTTCATTGTTTTGTGACATTTATATATAATATAGTACATAAATTGATGAAGATCCTGACTAACCCTAGATTGGCAAAATTGAATAGTGGTGCTTAAATTTATAGTTTTTAGCATGGACCCCCTATATGGATAAACACTTTAATTAAGTGCTTAAAGAATAAACGCGTATCATATAAGTGTTTATTTTATAAGTTTTTGTTTTTGAGCAAAAAGGGTGCTAACTGCTAGTATAGGTTATTTCACGAGCTTGTAGAAACCAGTTGAAACCGACTGATGGCAATGTAATAAGTTGTTTTCATAAGCCTCCCAAACGGCCTCACAAGTGTTTAAGACAACAAGTTTAAATAAGCTAATCCAAATAAGCCGGTATGTCTGCTTGGGGTATTTCCTTGTGTTTTTTTGCCACCAGTTGTTTAGGTATGCTTCTCGGTGTTCATGTTTTAATATTGTGGATGAACACTGAGGTAAGCATAATAATATTTTCTATTGCTTATTCTAAAGTTCTGTGCAATTCTTCGGCATTCTTAAACATGATATGATGCTTTCATTTCATAATTTTTATTTTTCCATTGCATCTAGTATGTATATTATTTACTTCTCATTTCCCCCATTTTGGACCCATTGTTTAGTTTGCATTTAAGTTTTTTTAGAGGTTTGTTTTCTAGAAGCCATGCTATTACTCAATTTGTATATCACATTACTATTTTTTATAGAAGCTGAAAGAGTTTTCTTGACAGTAATCAACATTGCTTTAATATGTGCCACTAACCTCTATTAATTCTTAACTTCGTCTTTGTGCGTTTAGTAGGTCACCTGTATTAACTATGTTTTGTTTGAATGTGGGTCTTTTGACAGACAACATTTGAGGAAAATTTGGACATGCCGCTTTTGATGGCACTAAAAGAAAGGATTCTGGAACATGCAGATAATTTTGAAACTTTTGATCTGAAGCTTATACCAAGCATTGATCTTGAGCAGCCACTGCAGTTAGCCAAAGTAGCTATGGGAATTATCACTTTTCCGGTAAACGAAAAAACATCACTAGAGAATTGTTCTATTTGTTGCGATGACAAGCCAGTGCCAATGATGATTTCATTGAAATGTTCACACACTTTCTGTTCACATTGCTTGAGGTCCTATGCTGATGGTAAACTACAATGTTGTCAAGTCCCTATAAGATGTCCTCAACCAGGATGCAGATATTGCATCTCGGCACCCGAGTGCAAGACTTTTCTTCCATTCGCCTCCTTTGAATCTCTGGAGAAAGCCCTTTCAGAAGCGAATATCGGTCAGTCAGAAAGATTTTATTGTCCGTTTCCGAATTGCTCAGTTCTCCTCGATCCTTGCGAGTGTTTGTCGGCAATGGACGGTTCATCTAGTCAGTCAGACAATTCTTGTATCGAGTGTCCTGTTTGTCAGAGGTTTATCTGTGTGGATTGCGGTGTTCCTTGGCATTCTTCCATGAGCTGTGAAGAATACCAGCATTTGCCAGAGGGGGAGAGAGATGCTTCTGACATTAGCTTGCATCGTCTTGCACAGAATAAAAGGTGGAAGCGTTGTCAACAGTGTCGTAGAATGATTGAGCTTGCTCAAGGTTGTTACCATATGACATGCTGGTAAGTTACAACTTCTCTTTAAATGAAAATAGAAACAAAGTTTGATTCATTTTATAAGCATTTTGCTAACCCTATGCATATACCCACTCTTCCAAAAATGCATCTCAAGCACCTCCCCGCTTCTCATTGCCACATAGGAAGTTAGTTATTTCCCCACATCTCCCCCTAATCTGATCAGGAGCATCGCACTTCATACTTTGGTTAGACGAATGCTTCCTCTTGGGCCTCTTTCATAAGCCTTGGTTATTTTGGACTCTGGTTTCACTTCAATTTCTTGTTTGAGATTTATATAACACTTGAAATTTGTATATTGTTTAGAATTTGAGTTGTGCCTAACTCAACCATGCAAAAACCAGTTTGTAAGGCGAGGAATGCCTGCCTCCTACTTATAAACACATTTTCTAGTCATATTTCATCCAATGCGGGACTCTCAGCACCCTTATGCTTAGGACTAGACATTTGGAGCATGACCTGGGTGGTCTGATTGCGGATGGCTCTATAGATCTTGAATAAGCTCAGATAGCGAGTGGGCCAACACTTAGAATTTGAGTTGTACCTTACTCAGCTCTACTAAACTACCTTGTAAGGTGAGGAGGGATGTCTCCCACCACTTATATAAACACATTTTAAGGTCATATCTCTTACAATGTGGGACTCTCAAGTCTCAACCGTAACCATAATACAAATAAAAACTCTTGCATGTTTCTAGATGAGGATATTATACTTGGACTAAGCAAATGTTTATTTTTTTTTGTAAATTACTATTGCAACCCTCCCAATTTAGAATTGGATGTATATGTGTGAGAGAGAAATCGGGTAGTGATATAGATCATATTCACTTTGATTCCCTTGATGTATTTGTAATGTTCAGACCTCAATATCTATTTCAGATTGATATACTCAATGTATTGTATGACTTAATGCTGTATGTTCAACTTGATTTGGTTCTTAGGTATCTTGATAGGATATTGGATTTAGACTTTAGCCCAATTGATGTGTTGAATGGGGAGAGTAGTGACGTGGAAAGGTTCTGTTAGGAGGGGGGAACAATTATACGAGGGATAGGAGTGAGTGCTGAGAAATAAGGGTCATTGTTGTCTATTAGGAGCCATAGGCTCTGGATAATTTTTGTTTCCATCTTGAAGAGCTCTTGAGCTCATCTTTTTCATTGAATAATATACAAATTGACTCTTGAATTCATGGGTTTTATTGTTGGTCTGACCTGCTGGATCCCAAAGCTGGCTAGCGTGAATACCGTTATCCATGTCACCGAATTTCTAGACCGTCGTAATCCGGATGGAGGTACAAGAAGACCGTGAAGAAGATTGAGCTGCCAACATTTGATGGAGATGATCCGGGGAGCGTGACGAAGACAGAGAAAGAACAAAGCTCAAAAAACGGGGTTGAAGCCGTAAACACCAAGATTCCTTCTCTTGAGATGAAGATGAAGCAGAGTAAGAAGGTGCATCATATATAGCTATGGCAAGGAAATAGGTATTGAAAATTTCAAATGTTTGGGTGTCACACAAATTAGGTGATCCGTTTAAAGAACCAAAACCCTTGACACTAATCTGCATGTGGTGGATGGTGAGATCTGCATCGCACCAAACCCAGTGGCTCTGGCAACACTGCAGAAACCGCCACCAGACAACGATTCATTGCTAACAGCTCCTCCAAGACAAGAAACGCTAATCGTCAGTAGTATTGTGACATCCCTTTCGTCGTTGTGTAATGAGACGGTGAACATATCACCATGGGAGGAGTTGCTGAAGGAGAAACAGCCACCGAAACAAAAGCAACCGGATGTCGATTTGTTTGTGATGACCAAAAAGATCCAAATCATACCACTGGCAGAGCCACCAAACAAGGCGCAACTTGCGGTAGCAATGAAAACTCATGCAGCATGTGGCTCGGCCACCCCCCCACCACCATCAAAGCTGTCAGAACCACCAGATGCAGGTTTACGGTATGCAGTCCCTGCACTACGACAGACACATGCAGGCAGCCTCCTTGCAGCTGGGAGCAATTCCATCTCTGTTAGCAACCCAAGAATTGAACTCCAAAGAAACAGCAATATTTGATAGAAAAAGATAAAAATACACGAGAAGATATTCTCCTTTACACTGGTTTGAAACCAGTCAACAATATTTTTCATAAGATCCTTTCCAAGGGAATGGGAGTCTATATTTATAAAATTCCTATACACGAGGGTAGGGAAAAGGATCAACAACAACTGCCCTAAAACAGAAAACAAACCGACAGAAGCTAACAAACAAATCCTACAAGCTAAGATATATAACTAACTAACTAACCCAACTAACTTCTATATCAACTCTTAACTACTTTAATTTCCCTTCATTTTATATCCAAACAATTTCAGCTGAGTCATTGTATACGCATGCTGAACAGGTATGTTGCATGTTGCATGTCAGTTGCAATTGGAAAGGTTCTAGAGAAAATAGGAGCAGAACGGACAATCTATAATTTAGGCCCAATCCTGTACCTAATGAGCTACACCCAAATTAAAATGGGTTATGATATTTGTGAAGGAGAGTTTGGCTTTGTTGTAGGCTTGTAGCTGAAACCCAATGTGAGGCTCATTTCCCTCACTACCTTGCGAAGGTGTGTTTGGATGGTGGGAATGTGAGAGCTGTTCATAACTGCCAACTCAAAACTCTAAAGAGTGGACATTTTCTAATTCAAAATTAGTGAAAGTTGATTGGATGCCTTTTTCTTACAAGCTACATGCAATTATTGAATATGGATGCCTTTTTCTAGGTCAAATAATAAGTCCTCCTGGTTTGTTTGGTGTCTGAAAGTCCTTCAAAACCTACTCAAAAATGTGGAAAGAAGGAACTAGAAGTTGTATTTAGCTATAACAAGCAACATTGAATGTCTATGACTGTACCCAAGCCACATGCAAATGTGAAATCCCTTGCAAGCTGTTCATGCCATGGTCATGCCACCAACTGTTGAGTGATAAAATGTATTCAACATGTCCGTGTCCTTATCTTAGCTTTGAGGACAAGGCTGTTTTTCTAGCGGCCGGTAGAGATAGGATACTGGATTTGGACTTTAGCCCAATTGATGTGTTGAATGGGGAGAGTAGTGACATGGCTGGATTCTGTTAGGAGGGGAAGAGTTATAAAAGGGATAAGAGAGCATAAGGATCATCGTTGTTTGTTCGAAAATTTGTTAGGAGAGTTTCTCTTTGGCAGGAGTCATAGGCTCTGGGTAGTTTCTGTTTCCACCCTGTAGAGCTCTTGAGCTCATCTTTTTCATTGAATAATATATAGTTTCGTTCACTTGAATTCAAGGGTTCTATAATAACTAGTAGGTAATGAGTGGCTATAATTTATGTTTTGAGGAAGAGCATTAGAATGATTAAGTTTTCTTTAGTTTTCAATAATACTGATAACAGAATAGTGTTGTGAAATAAGTCGAGCAAAAAACTAAGGGCTGGTTTAATTTGGTAAAACATTTCTCAATTTTCATTTCATAGTACATGCTTAGGGTGGAAAATAAGATGATATAATGTTGAAAGTGTTTTAATGAATATGATCAATACTGGCATTCATTACCAGCCATGAATGTTTGCCATTTTCATTTTGATAGCTTAGTTGTTCCAAGGTTTAAAGTATGTTGTATGATTGATATTGATATGATAGGTTTTTGAGTAGTTTATAAGTATACGTCGATTTCTGTTACTATAACATAAACAGTTAGATTGTGTCACATTAGTTTTGATTTCATGTGTCTATATTTCAGGTGTGGTCACGAATTCTGCTATTCTTGTGGCGCAGAATACAGGAATGGCCAACAAACATGTCAATGTGCATTTTGGGATGAGGACAGCTTGACAAACTCCCTTCAAGAATCAGAACAATGGGCATGGGAGACTTCTATGATCATGGATGCATACTCAGATCAAGAACGGTCACAACTCGCACTTATACAACGGTTCCTTGACGGCGGTTTTAGTCTCAGTGACCACAATCCCTACCAATCTCCTCCTCCTCCTCCTCCCCCTCAATGTACAGAATCCTTTGTAGATCCCTTGAAGGATCTTCATCAACTTCCATGGCTAGAGAGATTTGTTTCTGTGATAAGTGACAACTACTATGAAGATTACATGCAATAAAATTCTTCTACATCATACAATGCATGTTTGGATTGTCGTAATCACGCTGTTGCCGTGATTTTGGTAAAAGCTAGATTTTCGTGCTTCAACGCAATTGAACGCATTGCTGTAATTTTGACAAAATCACGGTGTCAATGTGATTTTGTCAAACTCATTGACAGTCCAAACATGCAAATAGTTAGTTCATCAACTTTATACAATCACATGTAGAAAGAGTTTCTGCAAACGCTTATCATCATGTGTAGTAATCATGTCATGTGATTTCTTTTATGTTCTCCACTTTGATATCTTTGACCTAAGGTTCATGGATATTAACATTAAGGTGAACAAATCCTGTGTTCATGATGACTCTCTTTAGAGAAAGTAAAAGAAGAAAAAAGGAAACACTGGAAGAGAAACTAGTTTGTTTTGGGAATAATACGTCGTTTATCAATTGAAAGAAATTCAGGATTTTTTTTCACCTTCTAGTAATGCCCTAATGACAGCCCTAGAATAGAATCACCATTGTTACCCCAACTCTCAACAACACAAATTACCATTTTTGGTCGATATCAATATTGGCCCCTATTAGATTAAAAAACAAATTAAGATTTCTGTTAAGAGTTTTACATCGGAAAATATATAGCGTGAACATGTCCTTATAAGTGGGGTAATCTTCACCTTATAAGTCGGTTTTGTAGGGTAGAGTTAGGTCCAACCACATTTCTTAACATAGCATCAGAGTTTCGTTTAAGATCCGCTAGGTCACATGTTATCAGATTTCTGCTATTGGCCCACCTATCATTTATTTCCATGTTTCAGATGTCTAGTTCTGAGCGTGAGGAGGTGTGTTAAGAGTTTCACATCAGATAATATATGGCATAACATGTTCTTAAAAGCGGGGGAGATTCTCATCTTACAAGCTGATTTTGTAGGGTAGAGTTAGGTCGAACCATATTTCTTAACAATTTCTAGATGGAATTGTAATTCATCCATAAGAATCTGACCATCTTTCAATTGCTTAAGGCCAATGTAACACAATGATTATGGCATGAATGGGAATTTGATTGGTCTTTGAAATTCTGGACTCAGACACGCGATGTCGAACAGGATGTCACGACATTACTATCTGAATGCTTTTAAACAAATGAACAAGAAGTAAACAGAATAACAACACAAGAAAGTTGTTAACCCAGTTCGGTGCAATCACACCTACATCTGGGGGCTACCAAGCCAGGGAGGAAGTCCACTATAAGTAATATCAATTAAAGGTAATACAGATCAAGATTACTCCTTTCACTTAATATCTACCCAATGCAACTTCAATCTAAAACTACTTAGATCAGAGATCCTACTCACTCCCCCTCAATCACAGCAGTGATGAAAAACACTCTACGAATAACAAAAGAAGACACACTTCAAGGACACAACTTGATCTTGCTTAAAAGCTTTAATCAAGTACAATAGTACTCTTGCTTAAAAGCTTCGAGTACTTCTTACAACTCAAACCAAAACACCTAGACCAAGACAATCATCATGATGATTGTTTGGCTTACAAGAAGGCTAGAACGCAAAAACTTAAAACAAAGAACTCTTAAAGCTTCTCAATACAAAAACCCTAATCTGGTCTGCAGCTTCTTCGTAAAATATATAGCCTTCAGAAAACGCAGCAGCTGGGCCTTGGATCCAAATTAGTTTTAAACCTAATAAAACTAATTTCCATAAATCAAGGAACTAAAAATAATAACCATCAAAGACGTCCTTGAATCAGATCAGAATCCAACATTTCCAAATAAAGCGCATAGGATCTTATCAGATCACATAACCATAAATAGTAACAGAAAAGAACGTAACAGCTGCGAATGTCATGACATCGGCATTGACATCAGGTAAAGGCCTGCATAAGAAAAACTTCACAACAGTAGAATGCATGTCATGACACCAGATTTGACAAGATAGAAACACAATGAGTTTTACCAAAAATTACAGCCAATCAACAACATCTACAAACTCCCCCTTTGGCAAATTTTTGGCTAAAACACTAATTGATGTACCCAAACAGATATCAGAGCATACACAGCAGCCAACAACAGAAAAATAAATTCTGTAAGCAAACAACAGCCAGCTTGATTAATCACCAGAAATCCAGAAAACATCTATTTAATCAACTGTTAGAGAATACCACTTGTCATTGTCAAGGAGAACCAGGAAACAACCAAAATATAAGAAAACAACAATACAACCATATCCATCAACCAAAAAGATCAACAACAAAAAAAACCAAAACCACCAAAACAACCATTACTCCCCCTTTTTAGCCACAAAAGGAGCCAAACACAAACAGAATCAGAGCTGATCATCAGACCCATCACTGTCTTCATCACTAGAGCCACCAGTATTGTCATCACTTGAGCTACTAGTCTCCCCACACCCGGTTAATTGCTATAATCCTTCACAAAGACAAATGCCTAGTTTACTTCTTAGATTTTCAAATTGATTTGCATCCAAGGCTTTTGTGAAAATGTCAGCCAGTTGAAGATTTGTAGCAACATGTTCCAAGGCAATTATTTTATCCTCAACAAGATCTCTAATGTAGTGATGTCTAATATCAATGTGCTTGGTCCTGCTATGCTGTATGGGATTCTTTGAAATGTTAATGGCACTTAAGTTGTCACAATATAATGTCATGACATCTTGTGTGACATTGTATTCTGTTAACATTTGTTTCATCCAAACAAGCTGAGAGCAACTACTTCCTGCTGCAATGTATTCTGCCTCTGCAGTGGATAAAGACACACAATTTTGTTTCTTGTTGAACCATGAAATAAGATTATTCCCCAAGAAGAAACATCCTCCTGAAGTACTTTTTCTGTCATCAGCACTTCCATCCCAATCTGCATCACAATATCCAGTGAGAATAGGTTCACACCCATGAGAGTAGAGCATTCCATACTCACAAGTACCATTCACATATTTCAGGATCCTCTTGACTTGGTTGATATGACTGATCTTTGGATCTGCTTGATACCTAGCACACACCCCAACAGCAAAAGCAATATCAGGTCTACTGGTTGTGAGATACAGCAGGCTTCCTATCATGCTTCTGTATAAACTTTGATCAACACTAGTTCCCTTTTCATCTTTGGACAATTTTAAGTGAGTAGGAGCTGGTGTTCTTTTGTGAGTAGCATTTTCCATTCCAAACTTTTTGACAATGTTTTTAGCATACTTACTCTGAGAGAGAAAGATTGAGTCTTCCATCTGTTTAACTTGCAGCCCAAGAAAATAAGTTAATTCTCCAACTAGGCTCATTTCAAATTCTGATTGCATCTGATCAACAAAATGTCTAGTCATCTTGTCTGACATCCCACCAAACACAATATCATCCACATAGATTTGAGCAATCAGGATCTTTCCTCCTTCATCTTTAACAAAAAGAGTTTTATCTATCCCTCCTTTCCTGTACCCATTACTAGTAAGAAACTCAGTTAGTCTCTCATACCAAGCTCTAGGGGCTTGTTTCAGGCCATAAAGAGCTTTTCTTAGTTTGTACACATAGTCAGGATGGTTTGGATCAGCAAAACCTTTAGGTTGCTCCACATAAACTTCCTCACTCAAATATCCATTCAAGAAAGCACTCTTCACATCCATCTGGTATAGTTTGAATTTTAGAATACAAGCAACTCCTAGCAGTAATCTAATTGACTCAAGTCTAGCAACAGGAGCAAAGGTTTCATCAAAGTCAATTCCTTCAACTTGAGTGTATCCTTGAGCAACTAGCCTTGCTTTGTTTCTGATAACAGTTCCCAGTTCATCTGACTTGTTCTTGTAAACCCATTTTGTTCCAATGACATTAGTACCTTTAGGTCTTGGTACCAGCTCCCATACTTCATTCCTTTCAAACTGGCCTAGTTCTTCCTGCATGGCATTAATCTAGAACTTATCTGTTAATGCTTCCTTAACATTCTTAGGTTCAATTTTTGACACAAAACAAGAGTTTGAAGCTAGTTCTCTTGACCTTGTAGTAACTCCACTGTTGAGATCTCCTATAATAAGTTCACTAGGATGATCTTTTTGAACTCTTATAGATGGACTCTTGTTAGGAGGTTCAGTCTCAGACTCTGTGATAGTAGGACTGCAATCATCCTCTCTTGTAGATCCTTCAGCTGTAATATCCCAGAATGTTCCGACATCTTCTGTGACATCTGCTTGATTGTGGACATCATCAACCACAACATTTATGGACTCCATTATTACTCTGGTTCTTGAGTTGAACACTCTATAGGCTCTACTGTTTGTAGAGTAGCCCAGAAAGATCCCTTCATCACTCTTGGAATCCATCTTCCTTCTGTGATCTCTATCAGCAAGAATGTAACACTTACTACCAAACACATGGAAGTATTTGACAGTGGGTTTTCTTCCCTTCCAGATCTCATATAGGGTGGTAGAGGTTCCTTTTCTTAAGGTAACTCTATTATGGACATAACAAGCAGTATTCATGGCTTCAGCCCAGAAGTAGATAGGAAGATTCTTAGCATGGATCATAGCTCTGGCTGATTCTTGAATGGTTCTATTTTTTCTTTCAACAACCCCATTTTGCTGTGGAGTAATAGGGGATGAAAATTCATGATGTATTCCTTCAGAGGAGCAGAAATCAGCAAACTTTTGATTCTCAAATTCCTTTCCATGATCACTTCTAATTCTCACAACACCATTTTCTTTTTCTCTTTGAACTCTTTGACACAGGTCCTTGAAGACATCAAACACATCTGACTTTTCTCTGATGAAGTTTACCCAAGTGTATCTGGAGTAGTCATCCACAACCACATAAGCATATTTCTTTCCTCCAAGACTTTCCATTTGCATTGGTCCCATCAAGTCCATATGGAGCAGTTCAAGAACTCTGGAAGTGGTCAGATGTGTAACCTTTGGATGTGACATCCTGGTTTGTTTTCCTACCTGACATTCACCACATATTCTTCCTTCATCAATTTGTAGCTTAGGAATTCCTCTCACAGCTTCCAGAGAAATAATCCTTTTCATACCTCTTAGATGAAGGTGGCCAAGTTTTTGGTGCCACAGCTTTGCTTCTTCTTCTTTAGAACATACAGTTGAGTAGCTGGATTCATGGGACACCCACAAGTAGCAGTTATCTTTGGATCTGACTCCCCTCATTACTACTTCCTTTTCTTCATTAGTAACCACACACTCAGCTTTAGTGAAGTTGACTTGGTATCCTTGGTCACAGAGTTGACTGATGCTTATGAGGTTAGCAGTCAGGCCCTTGACCAACAAAACACCTTCTAAATTTGGCACTCCTGAACAGTCTAGTTTTCCAACTCCTTTGATTTCTCCTTTAGCTCCATCACCAAAGGTTACATAGCTAGTAGAGTGATTCTTGATATCAACAAGCAGATTCTTGATTCCAGTCATGTGTCTGGAACATCCACTGTCAAAATACCAATCTTCTTTGGCTGAAACTCTAAGAGATGTATGGGCTATTAAAGCCATATTTTTAGGTTTCCATTGTTGCTTCTGGATGGGCATGATCTGCTTAGGTTTGTAGTAAGGAGCTTGATCTGGGTATCCATATAATCTGAAGCAAAAGGGCTTAATGTGTCCAAATCTTCCACAGTAATGACATCTCCATCTTTGAAACTTTCTCTTCATTTTACTTTTGTCTTGATGTTGAGTCA
Source organism: Vicia villosa (assembly GCF_029867415.1). NCBI lineage: Eukaryota > Viridiplantae > Streptophyta > Magnoliopsida > Fabales > Fabaceae > Vicia > Vicia villosa. Next base: position 332,917 of record NW_026705088.1, on the reverse strand, counting down.
CATGTTTTGACATTGGTTTCAACATCTCAGTTTCAGGTTTAGCTTTGCTACTATCTTGGGAATGTTTCTTTGCACCAACAAATCCTATACCAGACATATCTCCTGAACTTTTTCCAATCTGCAAAATCTCCTCCAACATATCCGAGCCACTGTTCAACATTTTTACAGATTTTGACATCTGATCAAGTTTGGATTGTAACATGATAATTTCACTGTTTAGTTCAGATATAGTTTTACTAAGTCCTTTGTTATCAGCCTCCAACTGAACTATGTATTTCTTCTGCTTTTCACCTTGTTGACAAACTTCAGCACTTCTGATACACAGCTTTCTGTAGGAGGCTGCCAGTTCTTCAAAGGTTAGCTCATCTTCACTAGAGTCTTCATCAGAATTACAAACCCCAGTAAGGGCTGTGACATGTTTGGCTGATTCTTCTTCAAAGTCACTCTCAGAATCTTCATCAGACCAGGAGACTGACAATCCTTTCTTTTGTTTCTTGAGATAAGTAGGACATTCAGCTCTAATATGTCCATACCCTTCACATCCATGACATTGAATCCCTTTGCTGTGATTGTACTTTTCTTCTGGTTTTGCTCTTCTGCCAGAGTCATAAGATCTACTGGTGTCAGATGAGATGTTCTTGGCATTAGGTCTTGGCTTCTGATCCATTCTTCTCATTATTTTGTTGAATTGTTTACCAAGCATAGCTATAGATTCAGATAGATTCTCTTCTCTACTTTCCTCTGCTTCTTCTTGAGAGTTGGACACAAAAGCTATGCTTTTGTTTTTCTTTTCAGAATTGTCACTGATCCCCATCTCAAAGGTTTGAAGAGATCCAATTAACTCTTCTACCTTCATTTTGCTGATGTCCTGTGCCTCTTCTATAGCTGTAACTTTCATATCAAATCTCTTAGGTAGGGATCTAAGGATTTTTCTCACCAGCTTTTCATCAGACATTTTCTCTCCCAAAGCTCCTGAGGTATTAGCAATATCAAGTATATTCATATGAAAATCCTGAATACTTTCATCATCTCTCATCCTTAGATTTTCAAACTTCGTAGTTAGCAGTTGAAGTCTTGACATCTTCACTTTGGAGGTGCCCTCATGAGTAGTCTTGAGGGTATCCCAGACATCTTTGGCTAGTTCACAATGATGTACTAGTCTGAATATATTCCTGTCAATTCCATTGAATAAAGCATTTAAAGCTTTAGAGTTGCCAAGCGCCAATGCCTCCTCATCTTTGTCCCATTCTTCCTCTGGTTTAAGAGTTTTCTTGCCATCTTTATCAGTAATGACAGGATGTTCCCATCCTTTGTTTACAGCTCTCCATGCTTTACTATCCACGGATTTCAGAAAAGCCACCATGCGAGGTTTCCAATAATCATAATTGGAACCATCCAGAATGGGTGGTCTAATCACAAATCCACCACCTTCTTTGTCCATAGTACCAGAAAATACTGTCCCTAGATCTCACCCAGTAAAAACAGGTAGGGTGCCTGCTCTGATGCCAATTGAAATTCTGGACTCAGACACGCGATGTCGAACAGGATGTCACGACATTACTATCTGAATGCTTTTAAACAAATAAACAAGAAGTAAACAGAATAACAACACAAGAAAGTTGTTAACCCAGTTCGGTGCAATCACACCTACATCTGGGGGCTACCAAGCCAGGGAGGAAGTCCACTATAAGTAATATCAATTAAAGGTAATACAGATCAAGATTACTCCTTTCACTTAATATCTACCCAATGCAACTTCAATCTAAAACTACTTAGATCAGAGATCCTACTCACTCCCCCTCAATCACAGCAGTGATGAAAAACACTCTACGAATAACAAAAGAAGACACACTTAAAGGACACAACTTGATCTTGCTTAAAAGCTTTAATCAAGTACAATAGTACTCTTGCTTAAAAGCTTCGAGTACTTCTTACAACTCAAACCAAAACACCTAGACCAAGACAATCATCATGATGATTGTTTGGCTTACAAGAAGGCTAGAACGCAAAAACTTAAAACAAAGAACTCTTAAAGCTTCTCAATACAAAAACCCTAATCTGGTCTGCAGCTTCTTCGTAAAATATATAGCCTTCAGAAAACGCAGCAGCTGGGCCTTGGATCCAAATTAGTTTTAAACCTAATAAAACTAATTTCCATAAATCAAGGAACTAAAAATAATAACCATCAAAGACGTCCTTGAATCAGATCAGAATCCAACATTTCCAAATAAAGCGCATAGGATCTTATCAGATCACATAACCATAAATAGTAACAGAAAAGAACGTAACAGCTGCGAATGTCATGACATCGGCATTGACATCAGGTAAAGGCCTGCATAAGAAAAACTTCACAACAGTAGAATGCATGTCATGACACCAGATTTGACAAGATAGAAGCACAATGAGTTTTACCAAAAATTACAGCCAATCAACAACATCTACAGTCTTGAAAATTTTTAAAGCCTGTTGTAGATAGACATTGATCAAGACATTTGACAAGTTTTAAAAGAAAGCTATCACTAAGGTGACATATTTCACATCGGCAATTTCTCATTGGACCCTTGTATAATGGAGGACACCTCTGAAAATTCCAAAATGTCCTTAGGTGAATTCGGAGATATATCTTTGGATGCACTAAATACTATTTTTGCCTAAATTTAGTTCAGAGATGCATCTCCGAATACACCCCAAAAGTAAATTCGCATACATCTCTAAACCTTGTGTGTGAAGTTAATTCAGAGATGCATCTCTGAATTATTGCCTGTGTGTTTTTTCCAGAACCAGTTTATTAAGGTTTTGTTGTTTTCAATCCAAACTAATTTTAATTCGATTAAAATTTACGTTATTTGTTTCAACGATTAATAAAAACGAATATTAAAACTGAATATTAAAACTGAATATTATAGAAACCAAATATAATAGTACAATAATTATTCTCCAAATCGATAGAAAATAAACAAAATACAATCAAAAGCATAGTCTATTGAGTATGCCTAATCCTAACACCCCGAATCCTCCTCTTCCTACGCTAACCCACAACAGTCCGTGCCTCAATTAGAATGGAACGTGCTAGGGAAACCGTTTCACCGCCACATCTCTCAAATAACCCAGACTCTAGGCACTGTCTTGTAATCCGCATAATATTTTGATAGACCAGTATAAATCAACGACATGGCCATCCATGGCCTGCTCATTCTCTAGGATCTCCTCATGAGCAGGCCTAGGTTGATGTCCAGGAGCGTCTGGTGTCATGTAAGGGTGTGTCAAAGAATAAAACCAAGTCATGTAATCTTCAACCCAATGCCATGCAGATGTGGCTTCCTGACTCCGGTACTCCTCCAGTACCAGACGACTCAAAATCCGCCATAATGTTATCTAGCTCTTTGCGGACAATACTGATAGGAGCAGACTGGAGGGGGTACTTCAGAATGATCTGCACGTACCCAAACTACCGCATGCACCGCTCGGGAAAATACCTGCACATGATATTGGTCCCACACGCCAACCATCTAGAGTATAAGGAAATGTGGTAAAGAAGTCAACGCCCACACGCCAGACATGCGGAGCCACATGCTTTCAAAAGTATATTAGTAAAGAAGTGTTGCGGGCCCTCCTGAAAAAGAGTCTACAAGTGGGGCATTTTCACCATCTAGGACCTGCTGTGAAACTTGGGCATCCTCATCATGGTGCCCACCACTTTGGGATCCCGATCCCCATGATAGTCGACTCATAGAGGTCAACGCCTCCCTATCGTGAGGCAGAGGGGGGACTGCTCGAGCGTGCTTGTGCTGACAACCCTCTTGCGACGAGCAAAGACAGTTAGGGTGAGTCTCCCGAGTCTCAACTTTTTGTTGTTTTCAGCTATAGCCGTTGAGTGTAGTAGTTAGGGGGAGTTAGGAATGACAAGATATAAGTAAACGTTGCTTCAAAACTTGACCTTGAGTGGAAACTTGAAATTGATAGAGTGAGGAAGAGAGAAACTTTTGATTTTCTCAAAAATGAAGGAGAAGAGGGAGGGTCTGGCATGAGCTTTAAATACGCTCATCTAGTTTGAAGATGCATCTCCAAATTATTTTTTTTAATTTAAAAAAAGGTGTATTTAAAGATCTATCTCCGAACACACCCTACAAATGTTCTTCGAAGATACATCTTCGAATTAACCCGTGGTTAAAATAGAGATTTGGTGCGTCTAAATATACATCTCCAAAAATAGGGAGCATTTTAGAAATGTCGCACAGGGTCTGGAGGAAACAGCAAGAGTGCAATGAAAAATTGCCTTTCGCGTATTTGATCTCCAAGAAAAAATCTACGCCCTTTGCTAAGAGGATAATTCCATCACTCATTATTATACTACTTTAAAAAATTATGGCAAGAAATAAATAGATTCCGCCCTATAAATGTTTGTACTTGTTTTGTTAGTATTCGTGTGAAAATATGGTTTAGTTCACATTAAAGCATATCATTTAGGAGATTATGTTATTTGTTTTTTCAAATTTCTCAATAAGAAATATGCTCCTGGTTGTTCCCAAATTGCGTTCATGATCCCACTACTTCGCTAATGTATTACTTGTGTTTTTTTGTGTATTAACCACTATATAATAATTATTTGTAGACTAGGTTACAAACAAAAGGATTAGAGTATGAGTGTTATGTTCTAAAATATATGTTGGATATTGTTTCTGGAGGAAGTAGTGATTCATGGACTAAGGTAATCACTTTATCCATATGTATGTAATTTATTTATATTGAATGTTAAGTAAAAGGACTAAGTTTGATGTTTTGTTATTGTAAGCAAAGTTAATGTTGTTGTTAGCTAGTGAAAGGTTTATGTTGTTGTCGTTGTGGAGATTGAATGTTTAAAATTGTTGTTATTCTATCCAAATTTAAATTTTGTTAAAATTATAGGTATTAAACTACCATACAACATTCATACAAGAAGATATAAACGACGTCTGTTCATGTTGGATCAGTTGCTTCTTAGAGTTTTTTATTTACAAGCACACTAACTTCTCTTGGTTGTGTTTATATATAGTTGTTTCACAAATGTGCCATTTGGTTATGTTTCACAAAAAAGTGTATATAGGTTCTGTAACGGCAACAACAACTAAGCCATATCCTACTAAGTGGGGTCATTTGCATGGATCAACTTTCGCCATAATAATCTATATAGGACCATGATGCCCTTCTCCGTTTCAACCACCCAACTTGAATTTGATTTTTAAATCCCCTTCTATTTCTCCATCATTTTGAATTATGGACCCAAGATATTTAAACTGTGTGACTTCAAAAATAATATGGTCTTTGACTATCACCTCTAGGTGAGAAATACTTCTTATTTTGTTGAACTTACATTACATATACCCTGTCTTACTTCTACTAAGGCAAAAACAATGCGTTTCTAAAACTCTTCTTTAAGTATCCAACCTCTCATTTAAATTCTCCATTGACTCTCTAAGGAGGACTATATCATATGCAAAAATCACACATCTCGGTGCTAACTCTTGGATGTGTTTCGTGAGTACATCCAAAATTAAGGTAAAAATGTAGGGGCTTAGGGTTTAACCTTGATGCAAACCAGTTATAATGGAAAAATTGTCTCTTTCTCCACCTTGTGTCTGTACACTACTTGATACCCCTTCATAGATATCTTGGATAACTTGAATATATGCAATCCTACCCCTTTTTTATCAAGGTATTTCCACAAAATCTCTATAGGAACTCTATCATACACTTTATCCAAGTCAATAAAAATTAAATGCAGATCTTGTTGGTCCATTCGATGTTGCTCCATCACATGCCATAATAGATAAATCGCTTCCAAGGTCTATCTATCTGGCATAAACCAAATTGATTCTCGGTAACTTGAGTCTCTTTTCTTAATATACATTCAATCAATATTTCCCATAACTTTATGGTATGACTCATAAGTTTAATCCCCCTATAATTTGCACACTTTTGTATATCCCCTTTATTCTTATAGATTGCAACTAAAGTGATTCTTCTCCATTCATCTGACATGCCCTTTGACCTTATAATTTCATTCAAGAGTTTGGTGAGCTACTCAATACCTCTATTTCCAAGAATTTCCACACTTCAATAGGTATGTTGTTTGGTCCAACCGCCTTATTGTTACCCATTATTTTCAACGCTTCCTTTACCTCCCGTTTCTGAATCCGACTGTAGTAATTATAGCTATGATACTCTTCACTAATGTCGAGTCTGGTAGAGTCCGGTGAGATATGACATCCTTCATTAAATAAGTTGTAGATATATCTCTTCTACCCATCCTTTATATCTTTCTCCTGAACCAAGACTTTGTCTGCTTCATCTTTAACACACTTCACTTGAACAAAATCTCTAGTATTTCTTTCTCTTGCCTTAGCAAACATATATATATATATATATATATATATATATATATATATATATATATATATATATATATATATATATATATATATAGATTTTCCTCCCTATTTGGTTCATAGAGATTGGTATAATATGTCAAAATCATGGGTTCTTGCTTCACTAGAGATTTTTTCCAAGTATCAACATTTTTACACCTAGACCACTCGTTAAAACAGTCCCTTTTTACTCTTACTTTACTCTGGACATTATCATTCCACCACCATGATTCTTTACCTCTATGTCCAAAACCTATTGATTCACCCAACATCTCTTTAGCCACTTTCCTAATCTATTGGGCTATCTTATTCCACATATCATTTTTACTTTCTTATGATTGTCCAAATCCTTCCTCCAAGATATTTTGTTGGAAAATTCCTTGTTTTAAATCCTTCAAATTTCACCACTTGATCCATGGCGCTACCATATGACTTTTTCTCTTTGCTCACCTCTTAATTCTTACATCTATAACCAAAACTCTATGTTGGATAGTCAAACTCTCTCCATGAATAAATTTACAGTTCAAGCAAAACTTCCTATTTGACTTCTTGATAAGAAAGAAATCTATATGAGAATATGTCACCCCACTTTTATATGTGATAAAATGTTCATCTTTTTTCCTAAACCATGTATATAGTAAGATCTTAATCCGACGAAAACTCTAAGATAGATTTACCCTCAACATTCACCTCCCATTGGCCAAACCGCACATGTATGTTCTCAATACCTCTTGATATGCTACTTACATGTTCACCTTAAGGTGTTTTGCTAACCTTACCTGAGGTGCATAAACACTAATAACATTAAAGGTGTCTTCTTCCACTATACATTTCAAGGCTATGATTCGATATGCTACTCTTTTCACATCCACAATATCTTTCTTCCACTACTTGTCCACAAGAATCCCTACCCCATTTTTATCTAACTTTTTCGGTGTACCAAAGCTTATATCTCGAGTTGTCTAATTCTTTTTCTTTTTCACTAGTCCACTTAGTTTCTTATAGGTACATAAAATGGATCTTCATCCTAACCATATCGTCCATTATTTCCATGATTTTACAGTAAGTGTGCCTATATTCCATGATCCAAAATGAATCCTCCTCTCATGAAAAAACTTCTTTATCCACACCCGTTCACAAAAATGTGCGAACCCTTGTTTATTTTTTCAATACATCCGGACGGCGACGCAGTGGCCTTTGCTCTTTTGACACTATACTCGAGCCATACAACGCGTTGCTTATGAGCAACGACCTAACATTAACATTATTTCGTAGTTGATCCATGTCATAGATTTTCGGCAAAGTTTTACGTTGTCTTTCGACTGCCTAACACAATCATATCCTTTTATCTGGGCTTAGAACCGACTATGTATAGCAAAGAGTTTATATAGGTTCAGTCTAAAAAATATAGACTAAAAAAGAAAATTATGTAAAATTTAAAGATTTTATATTTAAAAAACAAGGATATTCATTCGTTTGAAACTCTCAACCAAGGTAAAAAAACTACCTTTCACTTCGGGTAGTAAAACAATCAATAGAAAAAGTGGCGGACTTTCAAGTTTTAGAAATACAAAAATAATGTTGTTGGGGATTGAATCCATGACTAGTGTCATTTTTTTCCCTAAGTTGACAATTCAACCGAGAAAATAAAATAAAATAAAATACTCACAATAACACCATTCGTTACCGCACCCACCAAACCGTAATAAAAATCATTTTCTAATTTTCTAATTGTGGTAAAATCCCTTATTTGCAATAGTGGTAACTAATTTATTTTGTTAGGATAGTTACTCTTTTCTTTTCTACTCTCCTAGTTATTTTTAATTTTTAATAAAGTTCAACTAAAAATAAGATATTACTCAGAAATACTCTTTTGACTAATTCTCTTTTACACACTATATTTTGATCTCTTTACAATATTCTTTGTATAAAATTATGAATAAAAAAGTGCAATCCAATAATAGAAAAGTATGGGAACATATGAAGGAATAGATGCAAAATGTAGAAGACGCGTCGGTGCAAATAGTAAACGAAGTGGGCCTGAAATTAAATAGAGAAAAGATAATGGAAACAAAGTAATGAAAGCAAGACATGACCCAAACTTGTCTCATCTCCATTATCTTTTCGGTTCATCATTGTTGACGTTGAAAATATTATTTGATTCTTAAGGTCAATACATTAATTCAATGACATTGTTTTCTTCTCCCTGTTTTCCATTCAAACTTTAAGGATTCGATGTCATGTGATGTGAACTTCAATTTTTACATATTCAAATATGAATAAATTTACTCAAGGTCTATTAAAGTATAAATCAGATTCAACATAAGTGATTAATGCCCCTAGTTTAAAAAAGAAGTTCGTGTCCTTAAAAAAAAAACAAACGGATATGTCCACCTCGTTTAATCATGTCTAAGAAAAATCTATGAAAAAATGGAACGAAACGGAACATTCATAGTTAAAAGATTTCATATCTAAAAATTTGTTCATTCATGTAAAAATGAGAGCGGAAAGTGTCAATTGACACTGCATCTCTTAAGTCTAAAAATCACAAAAAATTATTTTAATATCTATACCAGTAAAATTTTACTAAAAAAATAAAACGAGGTGAAACAAATATATTAGAGAGTACAAACATAAAATTATAAAGTGCCGCAAAAAATGAACAAAGTGGACATACCAAATAAATCAGACCGATTTTGCCACCCCTACTACATACACGAAAAGTACCCTTATCTAAAAAAAATTATACATGAGAAGTACCAACTACTATACAAAGAACAACAAAGTAAAAAACAACGTAAAACAAGGTGTCGCCTATGGGGAGAGACCTTAATAAGTCTCTCACGTAAGCAATGTTTTTTTTTTTCTTTTCATTTTCTTCAATTAGCGGCGATTTTAAACTGTCACAAATTTTTACTGTTCATTACGTGACGATTACTGTTCCATTAATAAAAAATCTTGAGCTTGTAAGGATATGCCCACAAATATTTTTACAGCTGATGAGAGATTTTACACAAGCCGGTCTCCCAAACCAAAAGGAGCTTTTAACAAGGCTCATGGACCAAGCAGAGATTTTAATAGGCTTATCTCAAGAATCAAATAGAGATTTTACTAGGATAACCTCAATAATCAAACAAAGATTTTACCAGGATATTCTTAATAAAAAAACAAAGATATCAAATATTAAAATCACACTCTTGATGTATAACACTTAAGCATGATCATCATCACAACTAAACTCTCACTAGTATTTTTTACTCACAAGGCACTAAGACAGATTTAATGAAATAATGGAAAAAGAGTAGAAAGTGGGAAGAAGAGGTTCAAAACAAATTAGGGTGTATTTTGGAATGAGGAGAAACCCTCTATTTATAGGAGAAAATATGTCTCAAAAAGGAAAATGATCGATTAGATATGGCAAATATGGAAGATTTTCAAATCTGCGTCATCAATCGAATATAAGCTTATGTAAACGATTAGGAGGCGTTAAAAAAGAGTTAACCGATTAACCCTAAAGTTTTAATGAATTATCTAGAGCAAAAATCACTCCTAAAGGTTTAACCAGGCTTGTAACCAATTAAGTATGTGTATAATTTGTTTCCAGGTGTTTTTATAAGAGGCTTCAAAGACATTTGAGTGTATGTGTGAGAGTTGCCTTAGTACCTTAGGAGATACTCTTATACTTTTCCAATACACTAATCAACCAGACATAGTACCACATGAGCTTTCTCACTTCATCTCTTTCACAACCTTGAAGCTTCAAGATTCATTTCTTGATTCATCATTAATTCAATAGTTCATCAGGGACTTGACTTCTTCTAAGTGACAAGGCTTAGTATAACTTCTTAGATATACACCATCATCAAAGGTTGGATGATCGGAGATCTTTAAGGAATTCACTAAATGTCACTTAACATTAGGTGTCATAATCAAAACCACTAGGATCATATGCCACCAAGATTATATGCAGATAACTGTATCTGCAAAGACATAGTTCCATATTCTCTCCCTTTTGATGATGATAATGCATCTCATAGGGAGGTGGACAAATAGACATGCATAGATGAGTTATTGGAGTCCACAAACTCTCCCTTACAAATATAGAGTATAGCTTATTCCTATTGGAAGTATACTTCTCTCGCTTTGGCATGATAAAAAAGGTGGAAGAAAACACAAAGAAAACACATAGATAATGTAAAACACAAATAGAAAGAGAAGAAGAAGAATAAGGAGAAAAACAATATAGCATATTTCAATCCATCCAGGATTAATTTAATATTCCTAACTCAGTTCTTATGAAAAAAGAAATTTTCCTTAGGAAGAGATTTAGTAAAAATGTCTGCCACTTGATTTGATGAAGACACATGCTCCATTATAAAACCCCCCTTTTCGACATGATCTCTCATGAATTGGTGTCTAATCTCAATATGTTTAGTCTGAGAGTGAAGTACAAGATTTTAGTGAAGTTTATGGTGCTATTTTTATTGCATTTTATCGAGACAACTCTGAGATCAACTCCATAATCACTTAGTTGATGTTCCATCATGATTATTTGTGCATAACATCTACTCGCATCAATTTATTATGTCTTAACTTTAGTTATCTCTACACTTGTGTGTTTATTCCTATGCAAAGAGACAAGAGAGTTACCGTGTAAGTAATACGCACCAAATGTACATTTATGATCCAATTTGCACTTAACAAAATAAGAGTCAGAGTACTAAACTAAGACACAACCCATCTCTTTGGGGTACCATAAACCAATAAATGATGTGCTAGTGTGATATATCATAATGAGTTTTACCATAGTGAGATGTGATTATATGGTTTTTTCTTGAAAATGGGCATAAAGACACATAACAAACATGATACCAAGACTAGATGCAGTGAGAAAAAGGAAAGAAGTGGTCATACCTCGATACATGCTTTCTACGATTGGATTTCCTCCCTCGTCTTTATCCAAGCTACATGACATACTCATTAGAGTGGAGATAGCATATGCTTTCTCCATCCCGAATCTATTGAGTAGTTATTATTAATACGTAGTTGGATTAATAAACTCGCCTTCTTTAGAATGGTGAATCTAAAGGCCTAAGAAGCATCAAAGCTCTCCCTTTATTGACATATTTCACTCATTTTGCATCACCTCACCAAACTCCTTACACGAGTATTTATCAGTAGAACCAAATATGATATCATCAACATGAATTTGAACTAATAAGATGTCATGCTCATCTTTTTTTTGATAAAAAGGGTTCTATCAACCTTCCCTATTCGAAACTATTTTCAAGTTGAATCTTTATTCAAACTATCATACCAAGATCTAGAAGCTTATTTTAGGATGTACAAAGCCTTTTTTTAGTTTGAAAACATGATAAGGAAAAGAAGAGTTTACAAAACTCAGAGGTTAATCAACAAAGAATTCCTTCAAGATTTAACCGTTCACACTCTCCTTACATTTATTTGGGAATTTTTTTAAATTTAAAAAGCATGAGAAAGCTAAAATCATCCTTATGATCTCTAATCAAGCTACATGAGAAAGTTTTTGAACAATTGACTTCAAACACAAGAGTGAAGAGAATTGTATTATTTAGAAATCGCGATTAATATTAAAAAAAATTCTTGAAATCAATGTATGTTAGTTCAACAGATAAACAAGGATAACATAGTGAAAATTTAAAAAAGAAGTAATTAGAGAAGACAAAATATAAAAAAAAAAAAAAGAAGATAAGGATAGAGAAACAACACCAGGATTTATACACGTTCGACCTAACCACTTGGCCTACTCTTGTCACCAAGAATTTTTTTCTTGAGAGTTCCTTTAATAAAAAGCATTGAGATTTTAAGGATACGCCGACATATATTATACAAATTATTCCCCTTAACCAAATGGGGCTTTTGACGGGTGAACTCACAAAGCAAGCAGAGATTTTGACTAGCTAATCTCTAGAACCATACATAAAATTTACCAGGATAATCTCAGGAACCAAACAAAGATATCTAAGAAGAGAATATACTTTTGATTAAGAATACTTAAGAATAAACACGAGTACAACCAACTATCACAAGTATTTTTCGTTCACAACGCACTAAGACAACTTTAGTGAAATAGTAGAAAAGAGTAGAAAGTGAGAAAAAAGAGATTCAAAATAAATTCCGGTGTGTTTTAAAATAAGGAGAATCGAATATATATGATTAATCAATTAGATATGAAAAATATGGAAGGTGTTCAAATATTCCTTCACTAATAAATTATAAGCTTATTTAAATGATTAGAAGGCGTTACAAAAGAGTTAATCAATTAATCCTAAAGTTTTAATCAATCATCTAGTGCGAAAATCACTTCTGAAGGTATAACCAGACTTGTAACCAACTAAGTATGTGCATAAATTTTTTTCCAAATGTTTTTATAAAATGAGATAGGCTTCAAAGACATTTGAGTGTATGTGTGATAATTGCCTTAGTATCTTAAGAGATACTCTTATACTTTTATAATACACTAATAACTCAAACATAGGACCACGTGAGCTTTCACACTTCCTCTTTATCGCAACCTTGAAGCTTCAAAATCCCATGCTTGATGCATCATTGATTCACACTTCATCTGAGACTTGATTTCTTCTAATTGATGAGGCATCATATAATTTCTTTGTTACACACCATCACCAGAGGTTGCTTAACCATAAATCCCGATGGACTCCACTGAAAGCAACTTGACATTGGGTGTCATAATCAAAGTAAATAGGATCATCTTCCACCAAGATCATCTGCAGATAATTGAACCTACAAGTAAATAGTTCCACATTTTCATCCTTCATGTGCTTCATTTAAGGATGCTTCTAGTTCCCTTATCATTTTGCGAGAAGAATCTAAAGCCCTATTCAAATTATAAATGATAGTCTAATTATCATATAACACATTCTAAACAAATGACAATGCTCTTAGGGGACAACATTCCCCTTTCTCGAGAAGTAGGCATAATCCTCTTCAAATACAAAAAATTGAAGCTCCATGGTTGTTCGAGGACCAGGGTGAGCCACAAACAACACTAAAAAGATGGTTGGGGTCATGAACAAACTCCTACCTAGATCTGACCTTCCCATGTACGGATCCACTCTTTGAGGAAGTTTTGAATTGGGTTCCACTCTTCGAGGCCTTTTTTAGGCTGACTCCCCGGCGGGGTGTGCTTTGTTAACTTTTCCCCTCGAGGGACCTTCACTGATTACTCGTGGTGGCGGTTTACAGCACTTTCCATTGTAGGTTGATCAAGAAGATTTCTCACCTCGAACCACATTGAAAAAAGAGGAACAAAAGAGGTTAGATTGGCATGGCTTCCCGAAGTATCAAACCCCCCTTCTAAAACCAAAAAAGCTACATTATAGAAGGAAAAGGAATAATTTCGGATGTCCTCTTCATTTAAAGAAAATTTTTATGGCAACCCATCTTATCTACAAGTAAAAGGGAAGTAAATAATTAAAAAATTGCTTCAAAATGATAAGACAAAAACAAAATATTCCACCCCCTCACCAAATATGTCACATTTCCTCTTTGTTGGCGGCACCCACTAATATGCGTGTCTTTATATATCGTTTCGTCTGCTTCCTGACGCAGCTACAAAAGATCCCATGCCATCAAAAAGTTTCAAACCTTCCCAAAAAGTTACCAATTAGTTCTTTAAATAAGTCTCCCATTGAGACAGGTACTTTAGAAATCTATCAAAATATCTTAAGTCCTTCAATTTATCCATGTTGTCAATATACACCTTCTAACCTTGCATAAGTAAGAGAAAACCTTGGCTCTAATTTGAGTCATCTAAGCTACGTTGATTATTAAAAAGATGAAAAAAAAGCCACAAGGTTGGCACACCCATCTTGTACTCGCACCAATACAGCCACACCTTGACGTAAATATAATTTACCAGATAAAGTTATGAAGGAATAACCCCCTGGATGGTTAATGAATCCCACTTCAAAATCATTAAAGAAAAGCCAGAAACCTATCCAAGAAAAGAAGCATTCATGAAGGGGAAGGATGCATCCTCCATACTCGCTACACAATATTTAGTCCCCTATTCCGAGGAAGAACCCGCCTCAGTAAAGGCTTGGACCATACCTCATTTATCTACAAATCCAAAAATGGTGTCTTGTGTCTCCTGGTCTACCAATACCATTAGGTCTTAGCCCTTGCATTCCGAGCAATATGAGAGTCATTTTGATCCTTTTAGATTTAGTGTCAACAAATAAAAGAGAAAGACCGTACGTATAAGCTTGAGATTGAGATTTTAACCACCATATTACTTCACTATCTGTGGGGTCATAACCAAAAGCGCAACGATGTGTCCTCATGTAAGTCTAAGCCTTTCGTTGTTGCTAGAAGTCGCTTATGATAATTGGAGTAGTCAATGGAAAAGTTAGGAAAGTGAAATTCTTGGTGATTTCCCTGGAGTCGATACCTTTGACCTTTTCTCCATTCTCGACAACAATATCTTCTTCTTCTTCCATAACCACCTCCATAGAACCCTTGGAAATGATAAACAGGTACAAAAGGGAAAAAATATTGTTAGTTACCATTAAAGAATAGTGATTTCTGATGCGCTTGCGAGATATCCAAACAGTAAATGGAAATTTTTTTATAGGAGATGGAGTTGAAAACATAAGGAGCAATGCGAGAATCTCTAAATCTCACAGGCAACGAAAATGTAAAGATGAGAAAGTTTTCCATTAAATCTCCATGCATTGGTTGATCGATTACCACATGATTAACATTCGAATACATAAGTAAGTGTATCTGTTCCATGAAAATCCTTAATCAAACATCAATTTAGTTAGGTACTCAAGTACTCTAAAAAGATCACTTTTATCGTCAAAACTAGAGTTACTAGTTGTGTTTTCTCTGTGTAACTTTGCAGTTACAAGACATGCATTTACTATATGTGTTCCCGAGGCCACATGCTCCAACTCACTAGACTTTTCCACTTCTAAGAGCCAAATACTTATTGGGAAACCTAAGACGATAATTAGTAGTGGCCAGAGCGATATAATCCTCACCTTATGAAATAGCAGCAAGGACTTAAGGGAAACTATTTTGGGATGGTCAAAGGCCCGAGGAAGAAAGCTAACCTAAAATACCGACTCAGCAGACATAGGAACATGTGAGACCTCTACAAAAGATCATACACTTAATCTTAGCAACTAATGCATCATCCACCGTTATATTTGATTGGAAGTCTCCCCACATTACACATCAAGTTAGACGGAAGAGGTTTTAACTACCCACCATATATAAGCCCATGCACCATTTACTCTCAAATTACATCTCTCCGACTTCACTGACCTGAGCATTGGAGTATTAACCTTAAAAGTCCTCCCGTTCTATTGTATCTAAAGCTCTCACACGCAACATTGAAAGAACTCATTATCTCAACTCCTTTTTTTCGTTCCACCACGGAATAAATTATGAGATTGAAGATGGGGGGATTTGGAGGGGAGAGAGAATTTGGACTTTGATATTTAAAAAATTATTACAATTACTATAATATCATTAATTTTATTTTAATATTTTAAAATTATTCATTTTCTTTCGTATTACTGATTCTTTTTTAATAATATAATTATTTGTTATTTAATATAAGTTATATAAATTATATACAATATTTTTTATGTTTATGTTATATAATAATAAGTTATTTTATGTATTTCTTTTATTACATGGTTCATCACGATTTAAAAATTATTATAACCACATAGTTTAATTTGAGTCGGAGAATTATATTGTGAATGAAGTATATTCAATTTTTTTAACATTATGTTATAAGTTGTAATTTTTTAAATCACTCAACAATATAAATTTTTTGTTTAATTATTTTTGCATATACTATTATCATATTATCAAAAAATACTTACGAATTTATGAAATTTTTAATACTATATAATTTATATAAGATCATAAAGATAACAATGTAAATTGTTAATAAAATCTCTCCTCTGCCCTTATGAACCAAACATATTTTTTATTAAAATTCCTCCCTTCCCCTCCCCTCCATTCTTTTGAACCAAACATATATTATATATTTAAAAAATTTATCTCACATCCCCTCCCATTCATTAAAATCCCTCTCGTCTCTCCCTGCAATTGAACCAAACAAACCCTATAGCTAGAGCTGTCAAAATGGGCTAGCCCATATGGGTCGGCCCGCCCGGCCCAAAAAATCATAAGGTTTGGACCTTAAAATTAGAGCCCATATTTTTCAGGGCTTTTTTAGCCCAGCCCTAAAAAGTCTGCTACCCATTAGGGTTAGCCCATATGAGCAGTGGGTAGCCCATCAAGTCCGCATAACTATAAATTTAGAAAAATATATATTAATATTTATATTGTCTTACTCTAAAATAGAAAATGATTTTTCTCACCTCACTAAATTTTATCTCTATTTTGTTTAATCTTTCCCGTTTAAACATCATACATTAATATTATCAACATTCTTTCATCGTATTATATTAGTTTTTCTATGTTAAATATTCAAGTATAATTTTATAAAATTTAAGCCTATATTGTATTTAAAAACAAATTATAATATTTATAAGAGATAATATAGTACTACAAAATGTATTAGGTTTAAAATAACATAATTTTTAATTTTAATTATAATAAATATTATAGAGTTTTTATTTTAATTTTTTTAAATAAAAAAACCCGTTTAGGGTCGGATAGCCCGAAGCCCATCTAAGACCGAACTCGGATAGTAATTCTTGAGTCCATATTATACAAAGTCTTTTTTAGTCATCATTAAAAAGCCCAAAGTTCACTAGGACAGACCCATTTAGCGTCAGATAGCCCATTTTAACATCTCTATTCAACTATTCAAATTTTATTTCATTGATTTGTTTAATATACAGTGAAATAAACTAATGGTTCAAATTCCATTGCATCAAATTTCTACAGGAGAGGATCTTGTCCCTAATAATATATATCTTGTTAAAATGTCACATCATAATTTTTAAATTTTACCATAAATTAATTAGAGTACTTTACTGGAGATATTTACCAATTCAAAAAATTGAAATACTATTTTAATTGAAACTTATAATTTTAAAGATTAATTCATCTATTAGCTCCATAAAAAAATATACCAATCAATATAAAAAAATAACAGTGACCTCATGAGATTAAATATTTTCCACTAATGAATTTTATAGATTTATGGGAAAATGATCCAAATTTTAATATAGTGTGGGGCATAGAAAGTGATGGAAAAGGAAAGAAGAGAAAGAAAAATGGTGGGGACAAAGTTGCAGTGTTAAGTTAGAGAGGTGTTTTATTATGTTGATGAAATGAAACCCAACCCCACTCATCCATTGTTATGGTTGCAGTTGCAGTAGTATCTTGGCCCTTTCTGTTTTTAACCCATTCATGGGTCCAAATCACATAACTCAAGGTTCATTGTCCCACAAAATTATTGATACGTATGTTTGAGTTTACCCTAATAACTATGACTGACACAAATCTACGTAACGTACACTTTCTGCTACTATACTCTTTCCTTTCATATTCATTATTTCAACTTCCAATGTTACGTGGTCCTCAGATGTTGCCATTTCACGTTCTCTTCTCACTCTTCTCCATAACCACTTCTTGTATTTTATTGAAATTTTCATTGCACCAAAATTTAATGTACTTATTCAACAAAGACGAGTCCACCTCGTGTGTCTGGATTAGTAGGTAGGTCCATCTCAATCCAAAGACTTGTCCAATTCTTATTTCATTATCTGATAGTTATGTATCAATTTTGATAGTTTTCAAAAAAAATTAGATGAACCTTAAAATTGGTCATTACTAGGGTTTGGTTATTGATTCGAGAAATTTCAGATTGTTGAACTACAGTATTATCTAGAGATTTTCAAACATTGATAAAATCTAAAGAGTTGTCGTAATCAATTTAACAATGTTTCGATTCAGACACCCAAGCATTTCTATTTACAAGGTTCAGATTTCAACTTTCTACAACTATATCTTCCACACAAAAATTACAGTGATGATGATACAAAAGTAGATGAAAAACAAAATTACAGATAAATTTGTTTGTCTATAAGTAGGTGCATTTACATTTTCTATTGTTTTAAGAGTATCTTAACATACACACCTTATGAAATCATTTTCTTAATCTCTACAAAAATACCATGCAACTAGTTTTAGTTCTTAATGTTACTCACTCACATATAATTTTTAAGTAATTCTAGGCATGTTTAAGATATTATATAAAATTCACCCACAATTTTTTTTTAAAAATTATTAACATAAAAGAAATTAAATATAAAATTTTTAAACAATAATATATATATATATATATATATATATATATATATATATATATATATATATATATATATATATATATATATATATATATATATATATATATATATATATATATATATATATATATATATATATATATATATATATATATATATATATATAAAGACAGAGAAAGAGAGAATTCATTGACATCAGGAAGACTTACAACAAATCTCAACCGTTGATAGTATTTGATTCAACGGTCTTATAAATAGCTTATTTTTTGGGAAATATATATATATATATATATATATATATATATATATATATATATATATATATATATATATATATATATATATATATATATATATATATATATATATATATATATATATATATATATATATATATATATATAATTTTTAATTTCATTTAATAAGACCGTTTGATCAATTCTTTTCACTGTTGAGATTTAGTGTAAGCCTTTTAGACTTATACCTAGGAATGTAAATGGATATCCATGAGGACAAATAGTATGATATTCGTGTCCGCCCCGTTAGATAAATATGATATCCCTATCCGTGTGGATATCCGCTTAATGAGTAATCCACGGGTTTTAAGGTATATGCGGATATTTACATATACCCATGGATAACACTATTTTTCTAAAATTATGTTTTAAAAAAATTATATTTTTTCATATTTTTTAAAGGTACAAGACGTTATTATCACATAACATTCATACAAATCTCTCTTATTTAAACAACAAAATTTTATCAAATTAATTTCCTTCATTTTCACCAAAGCATAATACCTCATACACTTCATTTTTAATAAAAAAAGTATGATGTTATGATTGTGAGTTATGGTGGAAGAGCGGATGATGGATGAGTAGAAAGGATGATATTAGTTGGACGGGAAAAGAACAATACTAGTTGGTTTGACGGTGGAATTGTTGAAGTGAGGTATGGAGTATAGAAAAGACTTAAATATGAAATGACCAATAAGATTTGTATAGAATCTAAATGTTTTCTTAAAAAAAAACTTTTAAAAAAAATATATGAAGAGGCTAGTTTTTTAGGATTTTAATTAGAAGAGGAAAAGATAGAGTATAATGAACTAATAATATTTAAATAATTTTATAATTTATTAACGGATATGGATATCTGTGGGCACAATAACATTAAACCCGTATCCATATCCATTAATAAACGGATATTGAAAAATCCATTTATTTTATCTCTGGATATCTATTAAACTACCCGCCTCGTACCCGTGACATATTTTATCCGTGAATATTCACAAGTATCTGGTGTCAACGAATCCTACCTCATATATATATATATATATATATATATATATATATATATATATATATATATATATATATATATATATATATATATATATTTATATATATATATATATATATATATATATATATATATATATATATATATATATATATATATATATATATATATATATATATATATAGGAGGAGGAGGAGGGATCAAATTACACCAACAAGTTACACTAAGTGTTACACTCTTTTATAACCATTGATTGTACTTTAATCTAACGGTTATTAAAGGACCTCTTTTGGACTCATCATTCATATATGATTCTTTTAAAAAATAGTTTCCTCTATTTTTGGTAATAAATAAAAATATGATTTTTAAAATATTTAATAAATCAAAAAATTAGAATTCTTAAATACTTAAAAAAAATTATTGATTATTAATAAAAAATAATTTTTTCTTATTTTTAAAATAATCTCAACTCTTGTATTTTCTTTATATTAACATTTATTATATTCAACTAAAGTAAATAATGAATTATGATTCAAAATATTTCTTAAAAAATCATAATTCATAATAAAAAAAAATATTATTCTTAATTTTAAACTAATTTCTCTTTTATTTAATTTCTTTAATGTTTTTAATACAATTTTGTACATTTTATTATGTACATTTTCTATATTATGTACATTTTATTCACTATGTTATTTTTTTCTTTAATATTTTTTAATACAATTTTGTAATTGATTTTAAAACTAATATATTTCATTGTGTATTTTAAGTGGATAAATATTGTTTTATATAATAAAAATTAAAAAATATTGTTTTAAATGGATAAGAAATTAAAAAAACATGAATTTTAATATTTAATAATATTTTCTAAACAAAACAACATTTTATCACGTTTTTCTTTAAATCAAGTTCTATTATATATAAATTCAACTAATACTTATTAAACAATAGTATGCAATAACATTCAAAATATGTATGAAGAAAGGGTAAAGAGTATACAATGTTTTAGTTTTGAATGAAATAAATAAAAAATGATATAAATTAATTTTAATAAAATATTCACTTAATTTTTTTTCTGATTTACAACGTAATATTTATATACACATTACTCAATATTTATTTTCATTTTATGTTTTTTAATACAATTTTTAAATTTTATTTCAAAACTTATAAGTTTTATTGTGTATTTTAAGTGGATAAATATTTTTTTTATTTAAAATAAATTAAATAATATTGTTTTAAGTGGATAAAATTAAAAGAAAAAGTAAATTTTAATATTTATTAATATTTTTTAAGTAAAACAAAATTTTATTCACTTAAAGCATACTATGACATCTATAAAATTTTAAATATATTACAAAATCGTATTAAAAATATTAAATAAATTAAATAAAAAAATTCATTTAAAATTAAAAAAAGTTATTTTTATTATGAATTATGATTTTTTAATAAATATTTTGAACCATAATTCATTATTTACTTTAGTTGAATATAATAAAAGTTAATTTAGAGAAAATACAAGAGTTGAGATTATTTTAAAAATAAGAAGAAACTATTTTTTTATTAATAATCAATAATTTTTTCAAAGTATTTAAGAATTCTAATTTTTTGATTTATTAAATATTTAAAAAATTGTATTTTTATTTACTACCAAAAATAGAGGAAACTATCTTTAGAAAAAATCATATGAATGATGAGTCTAAAAGAGGTCATTTAATAACCGTTAGATTAAAGTACAATCAATGATTATACAATAGTGTAACACTTAATGTATCTTGTTGGAGAGATAAAAAATACAATTTTTTGTATGAATAATATTCTAACTCGTTAAGATCCAATTATATATCCACAATTTATTCCAATACAAAATCTTTTAAGAACGGTAGCATCAAAATGTTTATAGACCATAAGATTCAGACATCACAAAATGCTATACATATTATCACGATTATGGATGATAATTGTCCTCATACTTAATAGTTACCCCAAAAAGTATCTACAATAGATAAGGTAAAAACTTGTAAAATATATATGATCATGAGCAGAAATAATTACCCACTAAAATTGTGCAAAATGTATATTTATATATATTCATTTATATTATTATACAAAATTGTATATCTATAACTTTTAAAAAGTACATCACTATTAAACTATTACGCATTTTGATATAAGTGTTCGATTATTTCATAATTCAACAAAATGCAGAAAAGATTTTAGTCTTCTCAACAAAAATATTAACATAACTCAACAAAAACAACAACAATAACATTACAATTTTTTACTTATCTAAACAAAAACATCAACATAATTAAAAAAAACAATAAAAATAGCATTAAACTTTTTACTTATCTCAACAAACACAACAATATAACTCAACAAAAACAACAACAAAAACAACAACAATAAAACTAAACCAGTTATTTATCTCAAGAAAAACAACTATAATAACATAAATTTTTACTTATATAAACAAAAATAACAACAGCTACAAAAAATTAGGTTTTAGAGTCAACAAAAAATCAACACTGCATGCCCAAAAATCAATGCTAATGGGTTGTTAGCGCTGGCCAAGCGTCAGAGACAGAGCAGACGCCCCACTCCTAGATTATAGAAGTATCATATAGCTGACATTAAATAACGTTGGATTTTAGATACACTAGTGGGCAGCTAATACCTGATTGAAACGTCAACGCTATTATTACACCTAGCGTCGGCCAATGAAGACGCTAAAGCATTAATGTGTTTTATGGTATCTTCGGCTACAACCGTCGGTACCATACCTGCAGCGTCACTAGGTTGCGACACTAGATTGTTACAAGTATTTATGTAGCATCAGTCTTTATATACGCATGATTGTTATTAGTATTATGAAGTAGCAACTTTGCTTGATATAAGTATTTCATCAGCGTCAACTTTCAACGAAGCTACTCTATATATGTATTAATGTAGCGTCGACTTTTGTGTAAAGCTAACAGCGACTGTGGCCAACGCTAACTATAAATTGTTTTTTTTTTAATTTTTTTTATGATGTATCATAACCTGTTTATAAACCTACTTTTAAATAAACCACACCATAATATAAATGGTAAATTTTGTACACAATTGTTATACTATAATATATTTTGCAATAATTCACACAATACAAATTTATTCGAAATTCTCTACGGTCATAAAAGCTCAATTGTTGTACTATAATACCAATCTCCAATCATACTCTAATAACAAACAACTAATCAAATTGTTCTATGATCAGCACATAATCAAACCATTCGTAGTGAAAATTGTTAAATAACGAACATGATACTATAATTATATAAGCAAATCAAATAACTAAGATCATGAATGGGAATAAAGCATCATTCCACTTATAAAAATCTTGGCATTAGAAAAGTCAATATACAACAATATATTTTACATGCCTTTGAGTCCACCATAACATTGATCCAATTATTCATTTTACATGCTTTTTAGATTATCAACACCTCAATATATAACAAAAACTAGATAAAATGCAAGCCAAAATTAAGCATTTGCCTCACCTTAAATAGCAACAATATGAAACAAATCATCTAATTAACTGACATCTTTTGATATAAAATGTGTTAATTTTGATTAGCACTACACTTATAATTTAGAGCATTGCAATTAATAGAGGGAATATGAGAATTATTATTTGTTATCCTTATAGCATATAATTGATTATAAATATATCATATAATTGAGACTATGTTCAACAAAATGAGATATCGAGATTATGTTCTTAACTATACAAGAGTAACTAAGAAGAGATCACGAACTATGGTTTGACAGTGGCCACGTTCCATGAACTAAACATAACTTACCAAAGAAACCATTCTCGTGTTGAAAATAATTATAGGGAAAATATATAGAATATTATATGTGGTGCCTCAAAATTTTATGTAAATATAGAAAATAAAGATAATAAGTTATTGTAGGAAAGAAGAAATGATAATTAATTAAAAATATTTAGGTTGAATATATACCATACATTTAACTGTAATAAAATAATTATTAGATTGAAAGATTACTAAAAAGTTTAAGCCAACTCTATTGTGTAAGATAAAAAGCATACACCTAACCTCTATAGCTTTCGGCAATAAATACACATCCATTTTCGTTGAGACAATCATCAAATGCATACATACATTGATACATAATATCAAGTCATGAACTTTAACCTAACCAAACTCAAAACGAATCATTTAAAACAAATCTACATAATAAAGTATGAATTAGACAAGATATTTCATGAACCAAATTATGAATTAAAATAAAAGGAATTATAAAGAGTCAAAATAGCTCAAAATAAACCAACACAAAAAGCTTAACCCTAAGATTATTTCATCATAAACTAGAAAACCTAATAAAGAAGTTAGATTCAATCATAACTTAAAAAAATCAATGTTACAAAAAATCTACAAGTCAGATTTGTTCGAAGAGTGAAGACGTTCGAAGCGAAGGACAAAACACAAAAGAACTGATTTTGCAATGAAAATTAAAAGAAAAAATAATATTGAAATTCAGCAACACTTCATCAACTAACACTACAAGGAATGTGCTTCCTAGCCACGTGAAATAGTGACGTGATTTTCACGTGTGTAAAATAAACCAGTTGTGACGTGTAAATCACGTCGCAACATATTTATAATATTTAAAAATAAAAAGTAACGTTAATCAAGGGGGAGAGTCAGAAAGATTTTTTTAAAAAATGTTGTGAAGTGTAAAACACGCCGCAACTAAAAAAAATTGAAAAACAATTGGCGTCAGATATGCACATGGGGGGAAGTTTGAATTTTTCAAAATTCAGTTGTGACGTGTAATTCACGTCGCAACTCAAAATTGCAAAAACCCAAAAATTTCAATGCCAGAGTTGACTGACAAGGAGCAGGTGGGCTGTAACCGTTGGTTTGTTGCGACGTGAATTTCATTTCGCAACGTGGCGATGTGGAAATCACGTCGCTAAAATGTTTACTAACTTTGCCAAAACGCTTCTTCTTCCCAGCCTTCCTCTCTCGTTCCAGAAACACAAAATTCCTCAAACCCTCTTAACCCATTCTCTCCCATTCTCTCAAATTTTCTTCTCCCATTCTCTCAAATTTTACTAAATTTCATCCTCTTCCTTCCCAATTGTAAAATATTTAAGGTAATATTCAAATCTTTTTTAATTTTATGTTATTTTATTTAATATTTTTCGTTTTGGTATATTTTATTTCTTTGTGTTTTAATTTTTTTTTAGGTGTAATATTTGTGATTGAAGGAGCATTTGAAGAAGATATTTGAAGATTGTTAAAAGATTAACAAAGGAAGATAGAGGTATTTTTGCCATTTTATTTTTTTTCAGTTTTTATTTTATTGATGAATGTTAGTTTTGTAGAAAATTAGAGTTGAAAATTAGAGTTGAAGGTTAAAAAAATTGATGAATGTTAGTTTTGTAGAAAATTAGAGTTGAAAATTAGAGTTGAAGGTTAAAAAAATTGATGAATGTTAGTTTTGTAGAAAATTAGAGTTGAAAATTAGAGTTGAAGGTTAAAAAAATTGATGAATGTTAGTTTTGTAGAAAATTAGAGTTGAAAATTAGAGTTGAAGGTTAAAAAAATTGATGAATGTTAGTTTTGTAGAAAATTAGAGTTGAAGGTTAAAAAAATTGATGATTAGAGCTGAAAGTAGATTGTTAAAATAGATTGAATATTGAATTTTGATGATTAGAGCTAATGAAAAATTGATGAAATATATTAGGTATAATAAGTTTGTATATTATAAACAAAATGTTATTAGAAATGAAATATATTAGGTATGTATATTTAAAATAGAATAGAATTATATTTTATATTTCTTAAAAGGAATAATAAGTTTGTTAAGAACAAAATAGTGCGAAGTAGTATTTTTTAAACAACATTTTAAAAGAAGGTTATTACATGGAAATCACGTCGCAACTTCACACATATCAATAAGCTTTTCATTTACTCCTAGGCAAATTTAGTGACGTGATTTTCATGTCACCAAGTAGTGACATGTAAATCACGTCACTAATGAAGTTGCTTTTTCTGACCAAACGCTGCTACGCCTGCTCTGACTGAAAGTGCATGAATCTCTGGTTCAAATGTTGCGACGTGATTTTAACTTCACTAAATAGTGAAGTGAAAATCACGTCACTAAAGGTTGCCACCTTGCCTCCTGCGACGTAATTCATCACGTCGCAAATATTGGTTTGTGAAGTGTTTTTTCTATTTGTGGCGTGATTTTCATGTCACTACTGAGCGTTTTATTTTGTAGTGTAATGGAAACAAAAAATTACAAATCACAACATACATGAGATTAAGAAGAATTAGGGATTGATTTTGAAGAAACAAAAAGAAAAAAAAATCATAAATCATTTGGAGAAGACAAACTTGTAGGATGAATTTCGTTTGGAGAAGAGAAGCACTAGATTTAGTGAGGACAAACTCGTTGATGAAAGTTGTAGGTTAAAGAACTTACTTCGTTTGCAGAAGAATGAATTTCCTTTTCTTTTTTGGGCTGAAGAAACTCATAGGATGATCATTGAAACTCGTAGGATGTCGGTGGTATGGAGAGGAATTCGTTGGAATAATTTAGGCAAGGAATTTGTTGGTTGAAGAAATGAATTATTTGTTGATGAAACTCATAGGATGAATTTCATCTTCTTTTCTGAGTTGATCTTCCTCTTCTTACACTAAGAGAGAAATTCAGTTATTTTTTATTTTAAATTTTTTGTATTTGTTTCACGAAAAAACAAAAGGAAGCAAAATATATGAGGGAAAACAAAATATTTTTGGCACAATAAAATTCTAGAAGAAATTTAATAGCATCGGCTATAACCGCCACTAATTTTTTAATAAATAAATAAACACGTAATATTTTAATAAATAAATAGATAAATAAATAAATACATAGATAAATAAATAAACACGTAGCGTCAGCTATTGGCAACACTAATATTTAATAAATAAATATAAAATAACCTATGGCTTGTGAATAGATTAGCGTCGATTGGAACCGTCGCTAATGTTTAAATAAAGAAAAATATTAAAAAATAAAAAATGTAGCATTTTAATAAATAGATGGATAAATAAATAAATAAAACATCTAGCGTCGGCTGTAGGTGACGCAGTGTCGGCTGTAGGTGACACAACATTGACTGTAGGCGACACTACTATTAATATTCAAATAAAAATATAAAACAACAACCTAGCGTTGGTTGGAGGCGACGCCACCATTTAATAATTATATAAAAAAATGGTGTCGGCCTATGTTGTCACTAATATTTAAAATATAAAAATAAAATATTAGTGTGAGCTTTAAGCGACACTATAATTAAAGACCAGGATAAAACTTGTTAGTGTTTGTAATTGGTGACGCCAACTTGACGTTATTTGCGTCGATGTTGAGTCTGACGCTAAAATATTGAAGTTAAAATACCTTATTTTTGTAGTGAACATAACTAAAAAACCACAACAATGACACAAAGTTAATACTTATCTAAACGTAAACAACATCATAGTTCAACAAAAACAACAATATGACTAGCAAATACAACAACAATAACATAAATGTTTTACTTATCCCAACATAAATTGTAACACCTAGGAATCGAACTCGTAACCTTTGCATATTTTAATAAGACATGACCACTATACCACTTAACATCTATTATTATATTTTACATTTAAACATATGTACATTTATTTTAATATAAATATCTTATTGATTAAAAAAATAAAAAAGATGAAACTTTTAGTAAAAATTAAAAATTGAAATAGAATTAAAATCTTTTTAAAAAAATGGAAAGAAAATAGTAACATAATAAAGAGGATTATAAATATCAGTAGCTAATTTATTTTAATGACTGATTTAGTGACCTCCTAAAATAGGTTCATGAATATCAAATTTTGGTGGCTATTTCGGTCATCAAAAGCGAATTTTCTAGTATTAGTGAAAATGTTTCACGTACCAGAAATGTAAAGAAGATGTCAAAGAAATGAGTTTTGTGTTTCCTTCTTGCAAGTTTTGTATCACCTTTCCTTGATCTATACGGGTTGGAGAGGATATAATGGAGGTTCGTAAAGAAATGATGAGTGTACATTTACGAGAGATTTGGATAAGATGCGAGAGAATATGGTTTCGTTTATAGAGTTAAGGTACTGTTCTGTTTAAAAGTAAAAAAGTTTAGCTTATTTATGTAATGTTTTTTAATATAAAAAAAGAAAGAAAAGGAAAACTTCTCACCACGGTTGAACGTAATAACTATGGTGAAAAATTCTTTAATTTTAATTTTTTAAAAAGGAACACGCCCCTTTTGTAATGAATAAAACACAAAATTATTGGTGTTAGGATTTGAAACGCGTCCTTCATTCACTTTTCACCATAGTTGTTCATTTTGACTTAGGGGATACTTGACTTAAAATTGAGAAAATAAGCACCTAATGAATTGATATTATCTTGGTAGAATAGATTGTCGAGGTAGGAGTCTGTTGTGAAATTTACAATTTGTTGTAGTGGTCACATTGAGGTACACATTATTCTAACTCTAAACACCTCTCACTTTCAACCATAACTAACTTGGACATCGAAGTATTTACACGTACCATTTTCTATAGTTGTATATCCCTGGGAGGGAGTTGGCTGCATGTCCTTATCATATGTAGAGGGATTACCCCGGATATGGTTATTTTGTTACTTGTCTTATCACTTTCAGTTATTATTTTTATTGAGTCTCCCTCACAAATTGCACATCATGATTAGGGTTGAAATTGTTTCGTAAATATTTTAGCATGGATAAATCTTTGGTTATATTCATTCGAGATAATGAGGTTCTTAGTCATTTGCATGAGTGGATGGAATAAGAACATCTTGCGTTTTTTATTTGTAGAAAGTGATTTGTAAAATCTCAAAGGCTTTTGAAAACTTGATAGGGATTTTACTTGATTGATTTGAATCATAAGATTTGAACTAGCTTTTTGATTCGAATCAAAATGGACAATAAATTTACAAGAACTTTTCAACTACATGATTCGAATCAAAATTTGAACATAATTCAAATCAAACACCTTTTATGACTTTTTGCTCAATTTGATTCAAATCAAATTTTGAACCTGAATTGAATCAGACACTTTTTCTGCATTTTCCAGTTAGCACTATCTGATTTGATCTGAATCAGATTTTTAGCATGATTTGAATCACACCCTGTGCCTGATTCGAATCAACTGAAAAATGGGTCAAAAATATGATTTTCTTTTATTTCACTTCACTTGCTCACTTGAATCAAAACTGAACTTTCTTCGATTGAATCTAACTAATTTTTCTTAGTCTTTTTATGCTTAATCTCAAGCACATATAAAACCTTTTTGTCAACACTTTTTCATGTGTGGAATTTCAAAAAAAAATTGTGAACTTTTGTGAAAATCAACCACCTCTTTTAAAACCATTGCATGAGAAATTCTTTTATCTTCAACCTCAGTTTCAATTTCATTTCTTAATCATGAATGATTGTTAATTGATTGAAGGAGATGTTGTCTTGAAACTAATCGTTCTTGAAAATTGGGTAAAAGAATTTCATGTTCTTGCAAGATTAAGGTTGTTGTCATTGGTGATGACAAATTCCAGTGAAAAGAAGAAGATTTTTTATCGAGATTTATTCAAGTTGAGTTCCATCATCAAAGGATGTTTGCAGTGATTACCCAACCGTAGTCCGTCTATTTGCATCTTTAACTACTTGTCATACTTGAATTCTCATAGGTTGTAAATGTTGCTATGTAAGTTGCCATATAGGGTGTATCATAAAAAACTCCTTCTAGTTTTCATCATGCAAAACAAATCATCAAGAGCACTTTTGATTACTTCTTTGGGTACCCTGCAAATCAAGGTTCCGCATTTTCTTGTCAAATTATGATTATAAGAAATGTTACGATCATCCCATAATACTCGCTGCCACTAATACAACTATAAGGAATATTACTCCCAACCCGTAATTTAACTAGAAACATGTGTAAGTTCCCATGTTCATATTCTCATCCAATCTTGAAGTAAAGGTTTATATAGGATATTAATGTTATGTTGAATGAATTTCATTAAGAATGAACATAGAATAAGCTATGTTAGAATAAGATAGCTTAGATGAAGATACCCTGTATAATAGGATACCTTAAGGCGTGAGCCATAACTCAACTAGGAGACTTAGTTACCTAAAATTACCTTTTGTAAGATAATGTTGTGATGTGATAGCATTCTATGATGGCATCCTATATATAGAAGTAAATGCATGGAAACATCTCGTGCATTTCTTGGATTACAATCTCAGACAAGTGATTGCTCTAGTGACCAATCAGGAGATGTGTGGTTTTATCTCAATGACTAATTGAAGGATATGTGATTTATCATGATACTTATCTAGTGGAAATGAGATTGTCTTGACGATTTCAGTAGAGGAATATGTGATTCACTATGATATGCCCAGTTATAACTATGTGATTTATCCATGGGAGGATACATGATTTATCTTGGTGGTCTGGTCATGCTGATATGTAGTTTATCCAATAATTTATTTTTAGGGTATGTGATTTAACCGATACTGTCATGATAATATGTAATTTATCATAGTGATTAAGTTTTAAGGCTTGTGATTATACTAGTCATCCAATAATGAAGTATGTGATTTACTTCTCTACCCCAATTGGTGGATATGGTATTCATCCTATAATCATGTCAAGTTCAAGAGTAATGGATCGTTCATTCAAGGATGTGTATCCAGTATACCTTGGAAACTTAGGCGGGTTAGAGTTCTTAGATAGGGACCACTATTACAAAAAAGGATTTCTACCTCGGTTGAGAAAAGGCTTTTACATCGATTGGGTGGGAGAGGTAACATAGGGTGTAATGGAAAACGCATTAATTTCCCCCTCAAGCCAAAGGCCTAGACGAAAAACTTAAAAGCACACCACTTTTCATATCGGGTGGACTGTGAAACAAAGTAAAATCCTTCGTTTTTCCCTCGATTGTGATTGTTAACCAAGGGGATAGGAATTAAGGGACAATATTTGTCATTGGTTGTGTACATAATCAATGTGAAATCCCTTGTATTTCTAAAAAATAATGTTTTACACAATACTATTCACCTATTTTCCTATAAATAGTACAAGAAGAATTTCGTGTAAAGAGATACTCACATATTCTATTTAGTGGTGGTGAGGGGTTTGAGGAAATAAGTGATTAATGGCATGGGTTCCAATATCGGGATAATGTTATTTATCAATCCATAATCATGATCAAGAGTTTTAAGTCTTCCTCTAAGGTAGCTTCATTCCTGTACACACAAAATGAAATATAAGCTGTGAAACAATACTTTGTTTTGAAAACTACAAATCCCACATAAACAAAAAAAAGAAACTCACAAAGGGAAAATAAAAAAGTGAAAAGAGATATTTTGAAGAGAAAATAAAGGAGAACTATATTTGTCCATGATACCATGGTAATTTGTCTTCATGACCATGGTGATGCAAATAAGTCGCCATATCCTACTACATGACGAAAAGCTTCAATTTCAAGTGATATCGGTTTAGGATTTCATTTTGATTTAAAAGGAAATAAATATATAATTCATAGTTAGGAAAAAAGTGATGGAATGGAATTTACAATATAAGACATGAAGATTAAATAATTGAATTCGATCCATACAAAATCCTAATCATACACATAGAACAACCATAACAATCCAACAAACTGTTGAAGTAATAACATTTTTGCTTTCATTTGGTACAAAGAAGTCACTATTCAACAAATATTTTTTCTTAAACTAAACAAATTTTATGCGGATCACTGATGTTTCATGTGGATTAATGAGTTAGCAATGTCTTGACAATTTTTACTTTATAAATAGACTCTAAAGATTGGTTACTTAATCTTTTCATATGATTGGACAAAAACTTTCCCCTCTTAGCCATTTTAACCGAGGTAATAGGTCATAAATAAAATAAATAAATAAGTAAAATACAATTGTTGGGATTTTAAGGAGGTTTAATTAAAACTTTCCTCCCTATTTGCCAACTAAACCGAGGGAATAAGTCCATAAACAAAAAAAGGTGCTAAATGAAGTTGCTGAGATTTGAAGGCGTGTTCCATGAAGACTCTTCCTCTCGATTGTCAGCTTAACTAAGGAATAGGTCATAAAATAAATAAATAAATAAATAAAAGGCGCTAAATAGAGTTGCTGGAATTTGAAAGGGGATTGATCAATACTTTTTACCTTGGTTGTCAGATCAACCGAGACACTAAAATGGAGTTTATGGAATTTGAAAAGGGGTTCATCAATATTTTTTTCTCTCAGTTGTCAACTCAACCGAGGAAATAAGTGGTAATTTTTAGAAATAAGATTAAAATATGGCGTATCTATGGTTATACCTTAGTTGGTTGCTCTCTGAAGTAAAAATTTTGTTATAGAATATATTATTTGTTGTACTGGACCCACTGAGATTTTTACCTCGCCTCTCATTGTTGTATTCTTTTTCAGATGGACAAGTATCAAGAAAAGGAAAGTATGAAGTAACTAGAAGTGAAGGACTTCGATTATTATATTTTGTTTTTATTTTCGGCTATGTACTACTACTTTGAGTAATTTATGAATTTTATCTAGATACAACTATTTTGGATTGTAAGATGTTCTCTTCAGTGTATCAAAATATGAAGTTTAACATTTCAAATTATTATTCTAGACATATGATTTGAGGTGCTACATATTTCTCTATTTTTGGTGTATTATCTCTATGCGATCAATAAAATTGAAATAATTTTTTTAAATAACAAAGTTTATATAAATTGGTCTCGACTTTAAATTAATGCAATTCACCCCTCCCCAAATGTTTGAAGTCGCTTGGCCAACAAATGGTATCATAGTCTAACTTCCGTTATAAGACTAATCATCTCAGGTGGTAGTATGATAATTTCAAATACTCCTTCTTTTAACAATAGACTTTTCATGTTTGACATATAAAAAGAGAGAATACAAATACATTGTGATTCTATTGATTGTGATTTATGGAATTATATTTTTATGATCCTTTTGTCTCTATTTATTTTAGACATAACTTTCCATATAGTTAGTTACTTTGTTTAATAACTTAATATAAACGTTAGATTTTTGTTGGATTAAATATTCTTATTGATTATACCAACTCTACAAGTTTTTATAAAAGTTTATATATTTTTTAAAGCAAATGAGGTGCAAAAGAATCTGCCCACCTTGTTAGGTCTTGTGTTTTAGAATTGACGTTATTTTTTGTAAAACAAATAATAGCAGGGATAAAGAAATGTAAACTATAATATAGAAGAACAGATACAACAAGAAGTCCCACTGAAATGATAGAACATGTTGTGTTGAAGTATTTCAACATCTGGAATAACATGACACATGGGATGTCACGACATTATGCCTGAGCTAAAGTGAAGAGTTTTAGTTAAATCTGTTATGATGTAACTACTACAGAAGATTGCAGAATATTTTAGAATATTGTGCAAATCATATAAGGCGAGATTTGTTTAACAGGTCTTAAGAATCAAGAATCAATCAAAATATTAGAAGAATATATAGTTTCTAAATATGGAGACATTTTAGGAAGCTAAAGATTGAAGGCCTTGTTTGTAGCAGAAGTTACTGCTTATTTGTAACAGCAAATATGCTACGATTAGAAGTCCAAGTCCAGTTGGGTATAAGTTATGTTTAGGCAATAAATATAACAATTTGTAACCTAGGTCGATAAGGATTGAAGATGTAGAATCCTAGGGTTTGGAAGGGTGAACCTCCCGGGTTGTGGGAAGGTTATCATGTCTATCTCAAAGCTATGAAGCAAGAGACATATTGTTCACCATGAAGCCCGTAGGAAAAAGGTGTATTGTTCTTGGATGAAGCTTTTAAGAAAATCTAAGTTAGTGTTCTTAGTCAAGAGGCTTGGTTAGGTATTGTCTTGTAAATGTGTCTTTCGGTTGTTGTTTAAATAGATGTTACTGGGTTGTAACAGTTATGTATCACTAGGGAGTGAGCAGAGGTTCTCTTGTCTTGGATGAGTTTCTAAGATAAAGATTACATTGGGTAGTGACTAGGTAAATCGGAGGTTGTTTATTTGTAAATCGGAGGTTGTTTGCATAAAATAATAATACTGATAGTGGAATCTTCTTCCTGGCTTGGTAGCCCCCAGAGTAGGTGTGTTTGTCACCGAACTGGGTCAATAATTGATTGTGTTATTTACTTTTCATTACCGCGTGAAAATGTTTATATCTTGCCTGTGCTTTTCATGACAGACCTGATGTCTCGACATCCTTTAGAACATCTGGGTCTGCTATACCAGAATTTCACACCTTATGTAGAGTAAATAAAAAGGAGTAGTACAAAAAATGTGGGGGGGGGGGGGGGAGTAGATTCTAATCCAATGAAAAAAAACCATAAAAAATAGGAAGATCTAACTTCATAGATAGAAACTCACGCATTGCATGCAAAATTTAGCTAACCAACGCACGTTCGCGCTACCGAATTGCAAAAATATAATACATGAGCTGATGAGTACCAAACTCGGAGTTTGAAAACAAAAAATGAACTTAAGTGCCAACACGGTAAATAAATTATTAACCAATAACTCAGTAACAAACTACAACAAGAAATCACTACCATTTCCGGAGAAATAGGCTAACAAACTGAATGTGAGGATAACGAAGAAACATTCAAACATCTCAGTGAGTTTTTTTGAACAACTTCCAAAAAATAGAGTACTAATTTATGAACGATTTGATGAACACAATAATAATAGATTCGACAACTTAATCATACATCACCTTATCCATTTTAATATCAATCAACTAATCCTATTATGCCTTAAGGGGTTTAATTGTGTAGTAATGATGTGCAATCGAATGATCAAAAGTGTGAAAATTAACAAGTTTGCACACATGGTAGTTTGGAGACCATTAACAACGGTGAAGAAGTTGTATACGCACCAATTGTGAATACGACAAAACAAATATTCCAAGAAAAAGAGGGTGAAGTTCTCATTAAATGATGGCTCAACATTTGAAAGGATCCAATTGTTGGAGTTGATAAAAGGATTCAGCTTCTAAAGCATATTCTTCATCTTCTTACCCGCTAACACCAACAAGAAATGAATACGATCCAATTGTAGCGAGGATAAATAAAAGCTTATGGAAATATCTACTCCCAATGTCAAATTTAAAACTTTGAATTTAATGTGACAGTTCACACATGTTTATGAATAAGATTGTAAATGAAATGGAGAGGTTAAAGATAAATGATCTGTAAATCTTAATGAAGGATACAATAAATATGAATCTAAGACAACTATGAGCTCATGAATTATCGTGTGATATTATTATAGGAAAATATGGACTTAACTGATATGAGGAAGAGTTTTAAATTAGATCATATTGTTTCTCTCTCTCTCTCTCTAAGACTTTATATTTCTTCCAACATATTTTTATTTTTCAATTCAAGGGAAGAGATAATGTCTTTGGAGGTAAAGTAAATTTATTCTATTTTACTTGTTTCTTTTGTTAGCTTCTTTCAAATGTGAAATAAATCTTGATAGTAAAACTCAGAGGTTACTTCATCGTCTTGATGATTTTCTGTGAGACAGATGTTTTCTTCTTCTTTATTTGAAGGTTCTATATCATCATTATCCTAGGATATGTATGGTCTCTTTTGGGATTTCTTGAACTTTCTTTAGTTTTGGTTTCTTCTCAGTTTATGAGGACAGTTTGGTCTTATGTTTCCTTTCTCTATGCATTGATGACATGTAAAAATAGGCGAGGAAGTTTCTTCATTTTGCTTATGGAGCCTTGAGGTTTCATTTTCATGCTTTATGAATTCTTTGAATTTATGAAACATAAATTCCATGAATTCACTACTTTTACTTTGATACTATTTATCTTCTCGCTCCATATCTTTAATGTTTATGGCTTTAAGTGTAATATTTTTCTTCTTTTTCTTTTCATCTTCTTTGTTATCGGCAAGTCGTTTTAGTCCAATCTCGTGTTCTTGCAATTTTTCAAAAAGTGTGTTTGTGTGTCCATAGTCGCTAAATCTTTATATTCGGAAATTATAGTGACTTTGGGTTGCTAGCTACGGTTTAGGCATCTAAGAATTTTTAAAACTAATTCCTCATTTTAAATCTAGCTACGGTTTAGGCATCTAAGAATTTTTAAAACTAATTCCTCATTTTAAAAATTTTTTCCTAGAGTTCTCATATGACTCACAATACAGATGAATCGTGTTTGTATTTGCTTTATGCTCTCTTAAGGTTTCATTCTGAAGATTTCATACTCATTTGTTAATATGCACAAGCTTGCTCTCTTTACTTTAGTAGTTATTTCATAGGAAATTTGGAGGATATCCCACATTTCTTTTTGGAGTTTCGTAGTGAGAAACTCACAAAAACTCATCAAGACCGAGGGCAGTAATGATGACAACTTTCGCCGTCAAACCATGTTGAAAATTTTCTTATCATCTTTGGGCCAATCCTTTTCAGGGTTGTTTTCTACAATATCACTAAATTTGTATGTAGGAACAAATGGACCTTCATCCACAGCTTTCCAAACACCATGACTCATTCCTTCTATAAAAAACTTCCTTTTCTCTTTCCACAAACTATAACCTTCTCCATTAAAGAATGGGGGTTTGTTTAGTGAATAGCTTGAAGTTATTCTTTTTACTGAGACGATTATTCCTTAACATGAGTTAGACTTTGATGCAACTAGTTGAACTAGTAACTTCAAGCACAATAGGGAGGTGAATATTTGTATTTAAAATTCATGATTAATTTTATAATTTTCTTGATTAAGATCGTATTAGTAATTTTGGTTGAGTGCATTACAGCGAAAATGAATAATGAAACTAAATAGAAAAAATTAAAAGGATAGGGTTAGAGAGACTGCATCAGAGATTTATACAGGTTTGGCCGAACGTATGCTCAGTCTTGCCCCCAAGAGGTTTT
This sequence comes from Vicia villosa, assembly GCF_029867415.1. Taxonomy (NCBI): domain Eukaryota; kingdom Viridiplantae; phylum Streptophyta; class Magnoliopsida; order Fabales; family Fabaceae; genus Vicia; species Vicia villosa. The sequence goes on along the minus strand of NW_026705088.1, from coordinate 295,879 downwards.
CTTGAGAGTTTGACTATAAACTTTGAGCTTTTGAAGGCTATGCACACGAACCTTTAAACAAGTTGATCTTGAGATTTTTACATGCTTATCCCCAATCAGAAATAGGTTTTACCACAGGCTAAGCAAGAACCTTCTTGGAGGTTTTCAGGCTGATCTCAATAACAAAAAGTAGAACTTTTTTCGACAAAGCTCAATAAACCACAACTGAGATTTTAAGAGTAGTTTATCTTACAAACCAAACTAAATCCTCTCAATAATATTACACTCTCAAGAGTTAAATAAACAGCCCAACCACTTTAAAAAAATTCTTTCTCACAAGCAAAGCTTCACTTACAAGCACTAAGGAAATATCAAGTGAAAGAAATATTTTCTAGAGAAAGAAAGAAATTAGAGAAATAAATTCCAAAAAAAAATTAAAACATTGAAAAGTGGTGTAAAATGAAGAGGATGTGGTCCTCCTTTACATAGGAGTTGGAAAATCCCAAATAAGAAATGATTCATGGGCTGAATTAATAAGCCAATTGATTGGCCAAGCCATTCTTAATCGATTACAGTGTCTAAATAGAAAATATTTGATATATAGTCGTTGCAAGTCATTAATGTGTTGTCCTAATCAATTAGCTCTTCTTCAATGGATTGGTCGGCTCATAAAAGTTTTGTCAATTGATTGGCACGTTACCAATCGATTGGTTTGTTTAAAAATTGTTTGGAAAAGATTTGAACATCTTTTTAATCACTTGACTTGGCTTAAAAAATATTTTTCAAGATAAAAAATTGTTTTAATGATGTGTGTGTGTGTGTGTGTGTGTGAGAGAGAGAGAGAGAGAGAGAGAGAGAGAGAGAGAGAGTTGTCTTAGTACTTCTAAGTTACTTTCTTACTTTTATAAAACTTGGTCCACTCAGACAGGCAGACAGACACGACCTAGCGAGCTTTCACACTTTATTCGAGGCTTCAAGATTCTTTGCTAGATTGCTTATGATCATATAAATACTTTAATTTTGAGCCTCCTTTATTGATGAGGCATGAGATGTTTCTCTGATTAGATAACCTTCAACAAGGTTGAAAGATATTGCCACTGACTATAATCATCGTTGTCCTCATTAAAACTTCGAAGAGGATCTTTTACGAGATTGTCAATTTTATACCTGCAAGCACATAGATCCACAAATGTGATAATTATTTTTTACAAACTCTCGATTCAACTGATAGATCAAGTCTTTTAACTCTACCAAATTGCACCACTATTAATTATAGGGTTAATACATATTCTCCCCCTGCCATATGGGCGCTTTATGAAAAACCCCCTTGTAAAAAAAGTTGCATTAATTCTCCTAATATTTGAAGAATCTCTCATTTTTTACCTTCATCTCATCCATTCATAAAAAAAATGACGTGACAGATATTTTTTTATTTTTTTATTGACTTGGATGGTCAAGTGGATTTTTATTTTAATTTATTGTTAAATAATAAAAAATTGTTAGACGTAGGAGTTGAATGGACATTATGTTATTAATGCATTGAATGATATTAATAATATACTTCCTTTGTATATACAATTTCAATATATTATTATTTTTAAGAAAAATTCCAACAAAATTTTAGTTTTATTTTTCCTTTTTATTTTTACTGTTTTCTTTTTCTTGTTTAATAAGTTTATGTATTTTGACTTTATTTTAAATTTTTGTCTCTTTCATTAATTATTTATTGGAATGAACTATATCTGATTCAATTCTTATGAAAAAAAAATAAAATAGCTTACTTATTAGTATTGAAAATAAAAATATATTTAAAATATTAAAATTAATTAAACAAACAATTGAAATTAAAATAAACACTATTAAAAAATAAAAAGAAAAAAAATAAAAAAATAAAACTAGAAAATAAAAAATAGTAAAAACAAAAAGGAAAAATAAAACTAAAATTTTGTTGGAATTTTTCTTAAAAATATTAATATATTAGAATTATAAATACAAAGAAAATATACTATTAATACCATTCAATGCATTAATAACACAAAAGCATTCATCCCATTGAATAGGTGTTGGAGTTGCAAAGGGAAGGGTGTGGGTTCAACAACTACCTCTAACAATTTTTGATCATTTAACATGTTTTTTCATATTAATAAAAAAATGCACATAAAATAAAATACCTACGTGGTATTAAAAATAACAATATATTAAAATAAAATGCCACTTAGCCATCCAAGTCAATAAAAAAATATCTGGCACGTCACCTTTTTTTATGACTGGATGTGATGAAGGTAAAAAAATGAGAAAATCTTCAAATGTTAGGAGAATTAATGCAATTTTTTTTACGGGGAGGGTTTTTCATAAAGCGCCCATATGGCAGGGGGAGAATAGGTATTAACCCTTAATTATATGTTGATAATGGGACTTCTGTTGATAGTATGGATGACTATTTAAGAATTGTTGAATCTATGATATCAAAATGCATTGATAAATTTACATGGGTGTGATCGATGTCTCTGTAGCATAATATTTATGAAGGTAAACCACTAAAGGCATTGAAAGTTTATCATAAATGGAAGAGACGTATGACTTTTTAGATATGTCAGAGAGTATTGATTTTGTACACTGGGAATGGAAAATGGTCTTATTCCTTAGAAATGGTAGTATGCTTGAGGTGATCATGATAAACCCATTGTTATACTCAAAGTAGTGGCTTCACATGAATTATGGATTTGACATACTTTCTTTGGTGTAACAAGTTCAAACAACAATACCAATGTGCTAAACCAATCCAATGTCTTCAATGATGTTATACCTGAGTGAGCTCTTGAAGTCTATTATAGTGTCAATATAATTTAGTACAACGTGAGTTACTATCTATTTGATGACATTTATCATGAATGAGCAGTATTTATGAAAAGCATCTCTATGTCAAAAATGGACGAGATAAAACTATTTGTCTAACGTCAGAAAGATGCAAGAAAGGATATTGAATGGACAGTTAGAGTTCTCTAATCTCGATTTGTAATCATAATTAGTCCGGATCAATTTTGGCATTTGATGATATCAAACGTATAATAAATACATGCACCATATTGCACAACATGATTTTGAAGATGAATGTACCATGTATGGTGACACTTTTGATTATTCTTATCATCGTCTTGTCAATGACCAGACAACACTACTATATGATTCTAATATTGATTTTCAAGAATATCTCCATAAGAGATTTGATGTTTGTGATAAATGATAAGTGCATTTTGATGCACATTCCTCTATGTTTATACTTATGCATTTCCATACTTTACCTTGGTTATTTTTATATTTTAATGTGTTTTTATAAATCAGTTTATTTTTGCACTTATTTGATTTTTGCACTTTAATTTCAGCATTAGCAGTCTGCACTAAAACGATCATAACTGGAGTTCCAGGAGTCCGATTGAGGCGTTCTAATAATCGCCGGAAAGCTAAGAGAAAGAGCTACAACTTTCATGTTGGAGTCAAAGTCAGATTCGGAGTCAATTATTCCCAGAATTTCGTTTGAAGTTGCTATTAATTTTATTTTAGTTTTGGGTCGTTAGTTTTGGGCCTGAGTTATGTTTTTGACCCAGTTGGGTTATAAACTGTTTGGTTCTCTCTAGTACCTAGGTCTGGCCGTACTGTTTGTCACTTTTTACTTTTCACCAAATAATTTTGAAAGCTTTGTACGAATGATGAGGAACTAATCCCCGAAGGCAATTTCTGTTGGTTACGGTTTCCAATACTTTGAGGTTTTTAATCTTTAATCCAATTTCTTTTCCCTTTCGATATTAATCTATATGTCTTGTTTGCTTAATTCGAGTTATATAGAATATTATTGATTTATACCGATTGATTTATGTTCCTTGACTTTTATCGTACTTTATCGTCGCTTAATCGTTAAAGTGTGTATGTTAGAATCACGTTTGCTTAATTCGTGATTGTGCTTAATCCGTTTGCTTTATTCGGAAAATAGGAATGAAATCTTATAATGTCAATTTTGCTTGTTAATTGATGTTGTAATCGGTAGGGGAATAGAATCCGCTTAGGGGATTGAAGTTTATTGAACCAATGATAAGTCGGTAACCGAATCAGTAGAATTATCGTTTTAGCTTATTTACATAATCACTTATATTAATCACTTTTTTACTATGTTATTATTAAATCAATCCTAAACCCCCCCCCCCCCTTAATTCAATTTACCGTCGGTTAGTAATAACTAAGAATCCTTGTGAGACGATATCCGAGTTGTCGTTACCGTTACTACAGTTTTTACAAAACACTCGTTTTTGATTCGTGCGCGACAGTGGATCAATAAACCAATTTATTTACAACTCCAACAAGACTTGATAGAACATATACTATATTTAATGTATTTTGTGCTTATAGTTTGTTTAACATTTATATTTTTTAATTTATTTATAATATTTGTGTCATATATTGTGTTATTTTCAATATATTTTAAATTTACTTTAATTTATTTTAAATATTAGTTATTTTATTTTATAATTTTCTATATATTTAAATTATTTTATTTCAATTACATATTTTATAAATTAATGTAAAATATAAACGTGGTGTCTAATAAAACTCACTTTAACATTTTTTGAGTTATATATATATATATATATATATATATATATATATATATATATATATATATATATATATATATATATATATATATATATATATATATTAATAAATTGTTTAAATAATTAAAAAATATATAAAATAATATAAAATATATATTAGATCCATTTGGAGGACCCTATAATGAATTATTTGGATGTAAATACTTTTTAAAAAATGAACTTTGTGTGTCCACTTTAAATATGCTCAAAATCCCACTGATTTAAGTTGTACTAATCGAATGTGTTACATAGATAGTTGTAAAGAAGTTCACATCACTTGATTCTCAGCACATTTTATCCACTCTAGGCATCAAATAAAGCAATGCCTTTGGCTAGGTCATTGTCTCTAACAAATTAAAACCCATTGATATTTAAAAAATAAAATATATCTTTTCAGTATTTTCTAAAAACTTGGGTAACTTGCTTTGAAGTTTTAATTAAAGTGACTGAATCTTTTTTACCTTTTGACACAATTGATTGCAAAATATAGTGTCAAGTCATTATTGGGCATCTTGAATTCAGATACAACAACCTCAGTTACTTTATATGTGTCAGGTTTAAGATCATGGTATTATTATTAACAAGTGTCCTATAATATTGATAAAAAAATAGTATACATTTTATTAAAAAAATAAAAACATCAATTATTTTCTAAAATGAGAGAACTTTAAAAAAGTAGATTGTTTTTGAAGTAAGAGTCTGACTATAAGACAATAAGAGAGATAGTGACCCATTACATTGTTTCTTGAAATGATAATGAATGAATCTGTTCCTCTACTCTTTTGCACTATCGTTTGTTGTTTCTTACAATGAATGAATATGTTTCAGAAACCACAATTATAGACCATCAATTTATGTTGATAGACAGTGTGACTAGACTGCAAATTGTGTCAGATCAGATTGGTCTGATTCTCATGTCTACTTCTCCCACATGTTGCTGACGTTTAAATAAATGTCCAACAACACATTTACACCATTTATTTACCCCACCTTATTGTGTTGTATTTTGGACACTACTCCACCCACTTTCCTATCACCTAATTGGAACCATCCTATTACTTCTTCAACTTTTGTAACCAAATGTTAGATACTATTTAAAGCAAAATTCAATTGGAGAAAATAAAGTTTACTCCTTATTTGAATTGGAACTATTCTAAAGTTTTGGTCTTTCATCATGCATCAACTTTTTGGATATTATTTACCAAACAAGTTGTTAGATTAAGAAAAATTAGAGATTGAAACATGTTAAACACAATTTTAATTTTTTTAAGTGATAGTGACATTAAAATTAGAATCAAACTTGTTTTTATGTCTCTAATTATATTGATAAATTATTTTTATATAAATATTAGTATATATTTTAAAGTTTTTATTTAATTTTTTTAAATTAAATTAAGAAATAAGTAGGGAAAGAAATAAGAAAAGAAATTATGTTATACATTTGAGGGTGTAAAATTTATTCCTATAAGTATTTAATTAAAATATTAAATCATTCTATGATGTTACTATATTTTTAGAATATCTTTTAAAATATGTTAATTAATAGTATTAATTTATTTGATATGATTTAATTGAATGTAGAAGTATAAATATATTAATCTCAAAAGAAAATAATGATTGTAGGTGAGAGAAAAAAATGATGAAAACATGCACTTCATGCATGTGTGTTTCTCTCCCCTAATTGAGATAAAGTATAGTAGAGAACAATTAAGAGAAATAAAAGTGATGGAGGAAAAAACAAGTGATTCACCCCACAACCCAAATATAAAGTGAATTGAGAGTGTCTTTTACTCCTTTCCACGAGAATATGGATTTTATTCTATAAAGCATAAAGATAGTGGTGGACTTGGAGAAAATAAGAAAAAGTAAAAGAAAAGAAGAATCAAAAGGCAATTGAATAGGAAAGGAAAAAAAAGGATAGAATGAGGAAGATGTGTGTGAACATTTTAATAATTCTATTCCAATTTGAGAAGAGAAGTACAAGTAAAATTATATACTTTGCTATTCTTTTTTGTGATAGACAAGTCACAAGACAAGAGTTTGTGTATTGGGAAAAGATAAAAGATAAAGTTAGGGAAGACTGAAAAGGATGGCTCTACCTCAATCTTTGGTTTACTAATATACATCATACATGTGGGTCACTAACCTATAAATAATACTACCAATCAGAAAAGTTTTGACAGATTTGCTAGCTAGTGAGAGAACCATGATATATTGTTTACAAATTAAGTAATTTATATAGTTCATATCTAGTCATGAAAATTATTAATTTTAAATGAAATGACTTTGTAAAATTAATTTTATTTAAAAGTAAATTAAATATAAAATAATTTATATTTGAATTAATTTTTATAAAATTGAGATGAATAAAGTTCATTATAAAGTAGTATATAGTGTATGACTCACGCTAAGATAAAGAGAATTACAATATATGAAAATTTGATAAAGAGAATCACAATATATAAAAATTTTAAATTGATCTTAGACCCAACTTTTGTTTATGGTAAGTTGAGATTGCTACGTTTTCTACGATTTTGATTTTGTTATTTTGTCTCGTTAATCATTAATTGTTTTATTAGTAGTTGATTGCAATGTATTAAATTGTGCTTTGCATTAAATTGTGCTTTTCATACATTAAATTAAATAATTAGGAAAAAGTCGATGCAAAGTAGTTCAAGTCAAATTAGTCGATTATTTAGGTTAAAAAACACATGATTGAATGACTCGTATCACTTAAAAAAGCAACTTTTTAAAGTTTGAGTTAAATTTATGTTATGCATGACTCAAATCAAAAAATGAATGTAAAAATTTGTCACAGCTAGTGTGATTCATATCACAAGTTTCTTTGACTAAAACCAGAAGCAAGCTTGATTCGAATCAAGTTAAAGACTCATTCGAATAAAAAAATTATTTCCAAATCAAAATTTGAGTTATGTTAACATGATTTGAATCAGGATTTCATTGACTCAAATCACTTACTCAAATCATTGATTTGAATTAAATTTTTAAATTCTAGTTTTTAATTTCTTGATTCATCTCATTTTCTCCTTTGACTAGATTAATATCCACTAAACTTGACTCTAATTAAGTGAGTATTTTTACTCACTTTTAGCGCTCCATCTCAAGCACAAATAAATTATTTTGTATCTATTTTCAAGTGTATGATAACATCATAGTTTCGAGAATATTTGAAAATATAGTTTTTAGCTTTTAAAGTACATTAAATCACAATATTCGATTGAATATGAATTCATCTCCAATCTCTAACAAGATACTATGAGTTTATTGTTTCTCAATTATAAGAGAAAGTGATTTTATCATAAATGTGAGTCTACTATCGTTGATGTTTGTGAAATTCTTGAGTTGCATGTCAAAATTAATTTTATGTGGTGTAATTGGGAATCGATAATCTAGTAAAAGCAAAAAGAAAGGATTTCTTCTCAACCGAAGATTTTAGTAGAACTGAGTAAAGGTTGTTGTAGAACGAAGTTGAAATTTTTTGTTCCTTTAGATCTAGCAAGATACTATGAGTTAATTGCTTGTCAATTCTCAGAGAAAGTGATATTTATCATAAATGAGTGTCTTTTATATGTTTGTGAGATTCTTGAGTTGCATGTCAAAATTAGTATTGTGTGGCGTAATTGGGAATCGATAATCTACCAAAGCAAAAAGAAAGGATTTATTCTCAACCAAAGATTTTAGTAGAATTGAGTAAAGGTTGTTGTAGAACAAAGTTGGAAAATTTTGTTCCTTTAGATAAGTGAAGAGCTTAGACAAGGTACTGGTAGGATAAAGTAAAGATCGATGCAGAATGAATTTTTAAAGTGGATCTTAGATCCGAGTAAGAGGACGATAAAGACTGATTAAAGGTCGTGGAAATTCAGCTATATGGGTGGTGTATAATAGAATATGGAAGGATTCAAATTGAAACTATTAATTTTTCTTTTAATTTTTAGCATTTGGTTCCATTATTGTATAAACTGCACGTTGTCAAATTGTTAAAATAGTGGAAAACTACGAAGTTTCAATGTCCTCTTTTGGAGATTAAATTAGGCGTAAAGCGAGAACGAACGCGCATTGAATAAATATAAACTTTGGTGAGATATTCTTTTTTCCTTATTTCATTTAAATTTTATGTATAGTTGTATATTTTAGATTTTTATTGTTTTCTTATAAATCACACGATGTTTGGCTTATTCTATTCATAGTGTTTTGTTGTGTAAAGTTTAGATTTGTTATTGATTAAGTCTTCTAAACTATCTTTCTTGCTATTGAAGTTGTTGGTAACTATAATGTTAGATTTATACAATTAATCAATAAAATTGTGTTTAGACACATCGTTTAATTTTTTAAGTTGATTAATTCATTTATTGGATATATTGTTCATCATTTCATATTTGATTATATTGTCTAAATATAGAGTAGCAATATCAATTCATCGCATATGCAATAAATTTTCAGCTCTCTGATTCTGAAAAACTTTGACTTTTTAGAAAACCTTACTGAAACAATTTTTTAAGTAAAGATTTATCCAACCCTCCTTCTAGACCTTTCTCACTCATATCCCCCCACTATTGGAATCAAGAGTTGGCCTCTTGATCACTATGTCTCATAAATTCAAAAGTTATGAATATGGACAAAGATAATTCGAAGGGTGCGTACAATAAAGTTCGTGTATCCAAGGAAAAAAATCATGTGTATTGAAATGAAAACATGTATGTTCACTTTATATTCGTTGATAAAATACTTTCAGGTGATATCGAATACAACCATTTTGTACCAAGAATAATCGTTGAAGGTGTTGAAACTGTAAAACCCTAAAAAATGGTAATGATGAATAATTTAAGAAAGCTTCTTATAATTTAAAAGCAATGAATATAGTAATTTCTTCCACAAGTGTAAATGTATATTACACTATTTTTTATCATTAGAATTTTAATTCAGTATGGAATTCATTTCAAATACTCCACGAGAGCATTGAGGATGTGAAACAATCTAAAACTTATACTTTAACAGAGGAGTATGAGCTATTCCGCATGGAACTCTATGAAACTGTAGAATCCATGTAGTTGCATTTTATTAATTTAATCAACAAATTAAAGAATTTAGGTAAGACTTTATATAAATATGACTGTCCTAACAAATTTCTAAGATCTACATGTAGAGACTTGAAACCAAAAGTAACATCCATAAAATAGTCATATAATTTGAAATTTTTGAATATAATAGTGTTGTTTGGAGATACAGTACTATAAAATACACCTAACATAACATGTTACTACCTCGGCTATTAAGCCTACCAAAGTAATGGTTCTTATTTAGGCCCCTCCATTTTTATTTATTAAAAAAATAATTTACTACGGTCTATATTAATAACCTTAGTGATATGTTAAGGCTTATATATATGCTTCGAATGTCAGCACTAGCAGTTTTTCTATTTTTGTTTATAAAATAGACATGTGACTTACAATCTTAATATTTATATTAAAATTAAATTACCTTTCACCGCAATCTAATATAACAACCTTTATAAATGACTTACATTTAATCACGGTCGTTTAAGGTATGTTGTTGATGATAAAAGTTATATGTATGTTGTTAATGATAAAAGTTGATTACATATTTTTTGTTGAAGTATGTTAATAATTTTGTTAGGTATGTTAATAAATGTTGTTGTTTAGGTATGTTTGATAAATGTGTTGAGTTTATTTTGAGGTTATTTTATAATTTGTGTTTGTAAAGGTATGTTGATGTTGATGTTATTGTTTATGATATTGATAATGTGGTTTGAGTGTTTTATAACCTCTCATTTAATATATAACTTTTCAAATTGAATTAAAAATTAATAATAAGAAAAATTAAGTTATGTTAGAAAATAACTTACATTAATCAATGTTTTACGAGCTTTCTTCAGTCAATTACGTATATCTCGCTCTTTGACTGTTAGAATTTAATTTAATGCTTGTAGTTCTTCAATCAACACTTTATTTGTTACTAGTTTATTATGCAAAATAATAAATTTATAGAATGAACTAGTAAAAAATAAAGTATTGATTAAAGAACTACAAACATTAAACCAAATTCTAACAGTCAAATGGTATTAGGAAGATCCTAAAAAGTCCCACATTGGTTGGAGATAGAGCATTGAAAGAGTATATAGTGAGGACACTCCTCACCTTACCAACCGGTTTTGTAAGGATGAGTTAGGTCAAACTCTAATATGGTATCAGAGCCTATCGATCGGACCATGGGCCGCCCACCATTAATATCCACGCACCAAGCCCAAAAGAGTGCTGGCGTGAGGGGGTGTATCAGGAAGATCCTAAAAAGTCCCACATTGGTTGGAGATAGAGCATTGAAAGAGTATATAGTGAGTACACTCCTCACCTTACCAACCGGTTTTGTAAGGATGAGTTAGGTCAAACTCTAATAAATGGCAAGATGCAAATAAAGGATTGTAGAAAGTTTGAAAAACATTGAGTAGTAAAACTTGTTCTTCTAATACAACTTAATTTATCATATTATTAATTTCTAAATCATATTGAAAGGTGATATGTTTCTTGATAAGTTGGCGAAATAAGCATTTCACATAAGTTAAAATAAATGCTAGTACACATATCACAACGGTTGTTAGTTATAATCGTAGTAAAATATTGTACGCTATGTCTTTCACAACGGTTAGTGGTTATAACCATAGTGAAATTTAAAAAATCACTCAAAATTTTGGTGTTGTGTATCGAACCTTTGACCTTCATATTTTACTACGGTTGTGTTTTACAATTGTAATGATATGTAACACGCTACTGAGTTTTTACTATGGTTTTCAGCCCGTAGTGGTAAAGCTAGAACATACTACCACACCTTACCTTACCACGATTGATTAATCGTGATGGTATCCCTTTGCGATCAGTGGTGAAAGGATACTTCCGTAGTAGTGATATTACCGAGCACGGGCATGAATTAAAAGATTAGAAGCAAATGAAGTCAATGCAAAGATGAAAGAAACGTAAGAGGATAAATTAAATGCATCTCTTTTAAGGAATCCACTTTAAAGGCCAAGATATAGGAAGATGACGAAAGTTTCGGTGATGATGGTTCTTCTAAGAAAAAAGAGATGAATATATTCGTGAAACACTACAATAAGTACATCAAAAGAAATCGTTTCAATCATGTTACAAGAATTTATCAAATTTCAAAAGGTCTTATCCATTATAGAAGATGGGAGATAAAAATAAGAATGACAGTCAAGTGAATTATTATGAATGTGGTAAATATGGTCATTATATAACCAACAATTTAAACCTTACTAAGCATTAGAGCAAACAAGAGTTCTACAAGACGAAAGGCAAAATCCCCAAACACCGTAGTGATTATATAATATGGGAAATAGGAGAAGAGGATCCTCCTCATCAAGCTAAAGTTCATATAAGAATGAGATTTATCATCTATGCTTAATAGTACGACACGAAGAAACAAACATGAAGGTAAGCAATTCAGATTTAGATTTTATGCTTTCTTACATCTAGAGCATTTAGAGAAATGCATGTTTATGATTTAAAGAAATTTAAGAAAATATATCTTCAAAGGAAAATGAATTCAAAACTTGAGAGAGATTCAAAGTATTAATAGCGCTTTGGAGTACTTGAAAGAGGAACGTACATTTCAAGTAAACAGGAATTTGTCTATTTTCAAAACTTTAGAAGAAAATGTCAATATAGTGGAATGTAGTACTTATCCAATTTTAAAATTAGAAATTGGAAAATTGAAAGGGAAATTAACACCTTGAAAAGACAAAACCTACTAGTACTAAATCTACCATTTGAAGTACTAAATCTACTAGAACTAAATCTAGAGAGAAAATAAAAAACCTTGGAAAACGTCTTTGAAAAGCCCATCACACTAGAAATAGTAGAAGAGGTATTTCTACTAAAGTGGTGTGCCACTATTGTAGTGACAAAGGTTACATTAGGCCTCTATGTCACATTAATGGTCTAATGACACAAACTCTTAAGTGTCATAATACTAACCCTCTAGGAACCAACATGAACTGGGACCAAATTTGTCTTGTAAATATCTCTATAGGAATGTCTTACTATCACAAAAAATGATGTAATTTTTATTTAATGGTTACTCGAGACATATGTTGGGAGATGCTTCAAAGTTCATCCATTTCAATTACAAAAACATGGTCTTGTCACATATAAAAATAATAAAAGTAAAATATTAAATGAAGTTATTATTGGAAATACTTTCACAATCACTGGAGTTGGAGTTTTACTACTCAAAGGGCTTAAATATAACTTTTAAGCATTAGTCAACTATGTGAAAAAAAGGTATTGAGTTACTTTTAATGACTAGAGTTGTTTAATTGAACATAAGGTTAACGAAGAGTTAGATTTTAAGGGTTCTAGAGTTGATAATATCTATATTCTTAGTCTATATGATGTTTCGTAGTGTTACCCAAGGTCATTGTCTCGGACAATGAGACCTAATTCACCAAAATGACATACGTCACAATATCTCACATAAATTCATATAAGCTCACACATCAAATCACATAAAATCATAATCACACAAATGAAATGCGACTTTAACAAATGCACATGCATGTGGTATCCAGGGCTTCAGCCCCCATCTCCAATTGCCAATAAATAGAGGCATCAAAGTAGGCGTAAGCCTTCGTCACTATTTCCCAATCTAGGTCGTCACAAGAATGCAATCACGAGACTCAATGAATATTGCATCATCACAAAATAAATCACAACACATCGTCACGAGGCATACGCCTATATCACAAATGTTACCAATAATTAGAGGTAACTCAACGTCACTTTATTTCTTACATTTTGCAGTAATCACAAAACCATCGGCATCACATCGTAACTGGCCATAGGCCTACCACTTAATATCACCACGTCAACAACAATGCATACATAACAAGTTAACAACTATAATCCACAATCATCACAAATCGTCACGAATAATACAACGACAAATCACAAAATTTATCGCATCACAACATCACCAAAAATACGGATACCGAATCATTTCCAAACACGCCTAATTTGTTCTACTTGGTTAAATTAGTTCCGATCTACCATTTATTTATTTTCTATTCACTAATTATTTATTTATTTTGTCTCACTGATATGTCGCTAATTTATTACTCTGCTACTTCATAAAATTATTCTGCTAAATACTAACTTGATGTTATCAAGTTGCTATATTATACATCACCAGAATTATGTTATACTATTACCAATTATCTTTTGCTATTTCTACGGATTCACTTAATTGATCTTAAGCTCTTAAATTAATCTAACAGATACCTATTAATGTTAATTATAAGACTCAGTACCTATTACTAGTTAATTAAGTAAACAAGATTATATGAAAAACAGTTGGGACATATTAAATATATCATTGAGGGAGAGTAAGTGTGCCTATTTTAAAGAAAATTGGAAATGAAACAATGCTGGTGGCATCCATCCCACGTATGGGGCGGCCACCCCACACTCTGGTGGCCCCGCCCTCTAATCTTTTCATTAAGGGGCTTCCACCCCTTTTGCTTGTGGCCCCACCCCTAAATTTCCTTTCTGTCCCAATATTTCGTTCTCAGACCCAATTTTCCCATTACGGTCTCCGTTTTCAGTCCACAAACAATTTTTGATTTCAGAAAATTTCACCGTCACAACATCACTAACAACACAAATTATTTTCCAATCACAGGAAACATCATCGATTATAATTTATAATGCATTCCAATCATCACAGATAACATAAGCCAACATTAATCATATAGTAGCAAGTTTTCACACAAAATTTCCAGGAACAACACACAACACTTATCACACATATCACGTAATTAACCAGAAAAAAGAGATAGTATCAATTCCCTAAACCCCACATACGGTTCATCATATCCCCGTTTATAGAGCAAGAACCGCACCATTACCTTGTATTCGGAGTCCGTTCTACAATTTCTGGTCGAATTCCTAACTTCTGCCTTCGCATAATTCTTCCGGTTTCTTTTCTCTTCTTTTCTGCAATTTCTTCTCGTACCAACACCAAACCCTTATTCCTCTTCTAATAGCAATGTTCCCAAAAACCCCACTGCTACTTCAGTTCTCTAATGCCTCCAAAATTATGTTTTTCTGGTTTTCTCCCAAACCTAAGTGCCATACTTCTCAATTTGGGCCTAATTTATTCAGGTACAGTGTACTATTCACAAGCTCATATATTTAATTCGGTATACTCCCTTTTTACTCTATGTCTCAAATTCTCGGTCTAATCTTAATTACTCGAAAAATTCCCAAAACGCTAAATATTATATTAATAATATTTCTAATACTGAAAATATTAAAATTCACGATTAACTCTCGACCCGCTATCCCGTAACAATACCGACTCGGTCGCTCAAAATACGTCCAAACTCAATAAATACCAGAATAATCCAAATTAAATAATAAATCGAAATACGAGCGTTATACTATAGATATGTGTATTTTTTTAATGTGTATTGTCTGCATTTGGCACAATGACATAATGTTTAATTGTTTTATACATCTCATTTATTTGTAAGAAATCAGCCTGATTACTTATTCTCACAATACCTTAAGATTAAACTTAAGTTTATTTTTTGTTTTATGTGGATGTGATTTATAGGTTAAATGTGCAGTCAATATATGCTCCACAAACATATGTTTTTTTCTATAATTATGGTACTATTTTGGTGATGTAATGATAACTATTTTGGAGATGTACTGACAATTACAAGTTTTAATTAATCCATGTTTGGTTCAACACAATTCATCACAATTCATTAATTCAATTTTCAGTTTCATTTTCATTCAAACATCATTGAAGTTCAGCAACTACTAAACAAGAACAAATACACAACAACATTTCCACATAACACCTAAACAAGAACATCTAAACAATCCTTCCTAGACCATAGCATCTAAACAATCCTTACTAAACATAACACTTAAATAAGAACATCTAAACAATACTTCCTAGACATAACACCTAAACATAATCAACAGAGGTAAATAACAGCCTTTAGTTCTTCAAGATAACAATGCAGAGAAATCCCAAAATGGCCACAACAGATACAACAACCAATCCTTGGCAACAATTTAGCTTCTTCTTCAAATCCTAATCTTGTTTAAACTTTATATTATCTTTCTTCTTAAGTTCATAAATTCTCTTCATTAGTTACAAAATCACGTCATTTGCACGCATAAACATTTCTTCATCGTACCAATTGAAGAAATCACTAGTGCAGAAAATAGTTTTTACATCGGGCGAAAAAGACTTTTTACATCGGTTCTAGGCCCAATGTAAAGACAGGCGATGTAATAAGTCTGAGACATTTTACATCGGGCCAGAGCCCGATGTGAAAATCATCATACCACATCGGTTGAGTTCATAGGTCTGATGTGAAAAACAATGAAATTTTTTATAAAAAAAAAATCCGCAACCTTTTACATCGGTTTTTAATCGTGGCCGATGTAATAGATTGCTTTTTACATCGGTTTAGGGAATAGGTCTGATGTGAAAAATATTGAAATTTTTTATTTGAAAAACATAAGCCACATTTTACATCGGATATAACCATGGACCGATGTAATAGAGTGCTTTTTACATCGGTTCTAACAAAGCCCGATGTAAAATGTTTTCTGTTTTTTACCACATAATGGCTGTTTTTCCTATTTTTCTGTTTTAACCTGTAATTTTTTCTGTACCTAATTTTCAATATAAGATTCATATACCACACAAACCAAAGAGGTCGCTATATATTTTTTACTCACAGCACACAGACCAAATAGCTAAGATGCATATATATATATATATATATATATATATATATATATATATATATATATATATATATATATATATATTCGTCAAAATATACAAAAATATTAATCTAGAATACTCAAGTGTTCAAAATGATAAGAAAGGTTTACACACGGTTTTCTACTACAAGATAATTATCTCAAAGAAACATAAAGTCCTTTCGCGCACTTGATTATACTTTATAAGGCAAATCTCATATAAATTATACTTTATGTAATTACAAGGTTCAAATTATACTTTATGTAATTACAAGGCAAATCTCAAATAATGTAAGATAAGGTTCAAATTATACTTTATGTAATTTTACACATCGATTTCAAATACAAGTATATATTTCAAATAATGTAAGATAATGTAACATGATGACTTCATGAAAGAACAATATATAAATTATACTTTATGTAATTACTTATTTGTAGCTTCTTGTATTTTCTGCAAGCTTAATTAAAATATACATTGAGTGATATCATTAATCACACTGTTCTTTGCATCTTAGTGAGAAAAAACAAGTGAAAATAAACTATTGATTGGTACTGAAGAAGCTTTTTTCCGGTTAGGTATGAAGTTACTAATTGCAAATTTTAATATATTATCTCTCTATTTTTGTATTCCAGTTCTTTGATAATGTAATCGGTGTCTCAACATCCGAATCTCATTTTCTTCCCTTGGATGCAACTTCGGATTTGCTGCTTCTACATGTAGCAAACCTAATTTCTATCTTAATTATGTTACTGTAAAATGTACTTTGTTGTACATGACTTACCCCTCCATCAATTATGCATCATTGCAGTCAGATGTATACACTAATAGAGAAGGTGTTTTAACTCGTATATGCTATGTTCCATTCTCAAATTGTTGATTTCCAAAGTCGGTTCAAATCCATTCCAATTAAAACTAGTAATAGAAAAATCAATCTAACAGAATAAAAGCTATTAATTGACTCATACCTTGAAGGGAGAAGATAGGGCAGTGAACCGTCGCGGCTGGGAGGCAGTGAACGAAGGTCGCGCTTCAGAATGCGGCTGGGGTGAACCGTCGCGGAGGCTGGGAAGCACAGAACGAATGTGTTGCACCCCAAAATTTGCCCTCTTTATTTGAGCTATAAGTTAATAATGACGTTTATTTCGTCATTTCAAAATTGAAGAAAAATAATAAAGAGTTTTCATGGGTTTAAGAAGAAAGGCGTGAAAAATGGTTTAAACAGTGGAAATACGAGAAAAGTTCGCAAGTCATATTTGGAAGGTGATATGAGCTTAGTTCCCGCGTTATCTTGACTGTATCGACGATGTCTACAACTTTCGTGTTCGGCTCGGAAGCTAATTCTTTGAAGAAGGTCGTCGAATTTGCAAATTACTTGAGGTTTCGCAGTGAAAAACGGTGCTGAATGCAGGATTTTCGGACAATAAAAATTCATATCTCACAATCCGCTCGTCGGATTTGCTTGAAAATTTAACTGGAGGTTCGTGTCATCATTATCAAGATTTCATATGTTCGGACCGAAGACCAATTATGCACTGAAAGCTCCCAGCATTTTAATGATCGTCGCACTGTTTCGGTGAAAAGTATGTTTTCGAGTGTGTCGCACCGAGTTTGAAAATTCATAACTTCTTCGATTTTTATCGTATGAAGCCCATTCCGGTGGCATTTTCTTGGAAATTTCGTTAGCTTCGATTCTTCGTCACACATGCCAGGTCGGATTCTGAGCCGAAGATGAGGTTTTATCGAGTTCTTTGAGCGGTACGCGCAAAATTCTGCACAGTCGCGTTTGTTTGGACCGACGTTTCTCGTCATTCAAACGCGCGTATTTTCTTCGTCGCTTATCCGTTTGAGGCGATTCTCGCGGCTATGATCTACGATTTTAGTCACCTTCGAGTGGACGTTGGTTTCGTTCCGAGATTCAGAGCCGAACCGAGTTTCCTTAAAAACGAGCCAAAACAAGACGAACCGAGGACAATTTAGACATTTCGCGTTGACAATATATAAACATTTTGCTCTTCACAAATGAAAGGGAGGACTCTCATAATTTCAACTCATCTATTTTTCACAAACACATTCTCTCAATTCTCTCTCAATTCTCTTGAATCAAAACCACAAATTACATAAAACTTTCATCAATTCTCATCAAATTTCATCAAGATCAAGAACATGGATTGAAGAAATCAAGATCCGAAGTTCGAATTCTCCTCCTTCCTCTCCTTGATCTTGCGCGCCCCCTCTCCTTCTCCCTCCAGATTCGCTTTCGAGTTCGTATCGCGTTCGTGTCGTGTTCGTGTGTTCGCGTTCGTGCTTCGGTTAGATCTTCATCCGGTAAGCCTTGAACCTTGAATTAAGTGCTTAATTGTTGTTTATCATGTGAATTCAAATCTAGATCTACTTCTTGTTCTTGATCAATGGATGATTGATAATGATTGATCGGTGAATTTGTGTATTTTTGCTCGAAATTGATCGTGTTCATATGGATTATGGTTAGAATTGATGTTTCGTTGTTGATGAATTGTGTTATTCGTGTTCGGATCCGTTGATTTGTTGGTGAATTTGTGTGTATAATTGTTGTTGATAATGTGTGTTGCTTGCGATGTACTTAACGTGTTTGTATAAATGCATGTGCCGTACTTTTGATTGATATTTGACTTGTCTGACGCGTCGCACTTGACATAATTGTTAACATGTGGATTGTTTGATGCGTGAATGCATATATATTGTGTTGTTGATGTTTGCTTGTGCTTAAATGGTACGTTTTGGATCGAGTGCGAATGGCTCCAAGGCCTTTAAAATGCTTAAAAATCTGTTTTTACACGCCAGGAACCGGGTTGTCCCAGGCGGGAACCGGTTCCCACTCTATCCAAAAATGCTGATTCTCTGGTTTTTAGTACCAGGAACCGGGTTGTTCCTAGGTGGGAACCGGTTCCTGGCTTGCTAATTTTTTGTATTCTCTGGTTTTTTTGTATGGGG
Organism: Vicia villosa; assembly: GCF_029867415.1. NCBI lineage: Eukaryota > Viridiplantae > Streptophyta > Magnoliopsida > Fabales > Fabaceae > Vicia > Vicia villosa. The sequence continues at coordinate 276,440 of NW_026705088.1, read as the reverse complement.
AACCGGGTTGTCCCTAGGTGGGAACCGGTTCCCAGCTTGCTTATTTTCTCAGTCTCTGTGTTTTTGTACCAGGAACCGGGTTGTCCCTAGGTGGGAACTGGTTCCCAGTTTTCTAAAATGTTCATTCTCTGGTTTTTTGTATGAGGAACCGGGTTGTCCTATGCAGGAACCGGTTCCTGAGTGTAGTTTTTTTTTCATATTTCATTTTCTAACTTCAATTTTTCGTATCTTTTTGCTCGTAACTCCGATTTGCGCGTTCTTTATATCGTTGGAAAGCTTGTGAAACGTGCTATCTCATGAGATGATTGATATTGATTGATTGTAGGTTATTCATGTTTGGTTTTCCCCTTTACATTTGTTGTCCACTTTATGTGTGCGTTAATTGTTCATTTTATCTTAGCTTATAATGCAATAACGCAATTCCGATTGCGATGTTTGTTATCTCTAACCTGTGTGCTAGTGTGCAAGGCATTTGGACGGTCACCGATTGATACTCATTGCCTGAGTGTTCCGCTTCACTTGCGGAATATAATTCTATCTCATTTACTCGTGTCGTGCTCTCATCCTGGAGACACGATCCCATATTACTTTATACCTGCTTGTTTGGTTTGCTTGTTCCTCTTACAGGTGTATTGTGATTGTGCTCGACATACGAGTCGACATTTGTGTGCTTTATGGCTAATCGGTGTGCTGAATCGGTGTGCTGACTATTTGCTTTTGCTTTGCTAGCTCGCTCGCGGGATACTTAGTTTCTTCGCTTCGCTTCTCCTTAGTTTACGGATTATCATCCGTTTGGTATTGATTCCGTTTCATTTTACTTTTCCCGCACTTTACCGCTTTCTCGCATCATCCTTTAACATGAGAAGTAGGATTTAGACATGCATCTGGCCAAGCCCTCGAAAGAGGCTCTGTTTTTGTTGGTGTGTTTATATTTGTGCTTTGCGGCAGGGAGTCACGGTGTAATAAGTCCTATATGGTACTCTGTTAAGTCCTCATGGAAGGCATGCGGTCAAGGGTTCTTAATCAACCCCCGCCTAGTCTCATCGAGTCTGTTTGGTATGCGCACGCCTCGCGTTGCTCGCTTCCGAACGTGCAAAAGATCTTGTTATCGAGTATGTCAGGAAAAGGGTTCATGCAATCGGACCCCCGTCTTTCCTATAGCTCGCGTCGCTCGACGTTGATGCTCGGTGTACGCACGCACCGTTTTCCTTTACGATCCGTGACGGCTTGGTTGCTGAGAGGGGTCCGCCCTCTTGTCTATGGCCCGATCATTTTCACGAGGTCTAATGCTTGGTTGACTTGGGTTGAGCTGCTCCCCTTGGCTATGGCGGGACCGCTTTTCTACCATTCGGTCAGTACCGTTGGTTTGTTTGCTTTACGAGCGGATGCTCGTTTGTGTGCTCATTGTTTGCTTCCCTTTTCCCTCGTAGGTTGATAGTTTAGCTTAGACTTGTACCCTTTGTATGATAACATTAGGTAGCAAGCTTTCCCCCTTAGCTTAGGTCTTCCTCATGCATTCTTTAAAACACAAACCACACTCTTTGATTTTCTTTTCTTAAGAGCTTGTTATTTCCGCTCCATTCCCAAGCATAAGTCTCCAAAGGTCGAGCAGCGGAGTGTGAATGTAACTCGTTCACCTAAAAAACACAAAACAAACAGAAACTAGTTAGCCGAGCTACGGTAGCTCTGATTCTGCAAAACAGATACGTAGGCAGCGGGGTAGGGCCCGTGCGAGCACAATCCTTTCTTTTCCCTACATTCTGCATTCATTTTAGTCCAGATTAGCGTAGATTTGTTACACACCCATAGTTTTAGACACAAGCGTGGATACCATCGAGTACGATGGGCGCGTGGGGTGCTAACACCTTCCCCTCGCGTAACCGACTCCCTTACCCTTTTTCTCTGGTCGTGAGACCGTTGTTTTGTTTTGTGGTTTGCTGGCATTCCCTTCCTTTTCAGGATAAATATGTTAGTGGCGACTCTGTTAATTTTCGCGGTAGCGACAGCTGGCGACTCTGCTGGGGAACGAACCGACCTGTTGCTGGTCCGGACTCAGCAAGTCGATCCTAGCGCTTGTGTGTTTATCTTTGGGTGTTTTTATTGCTTTGCATATTTGCCTGTTTGCATTGCATTCTACGTGCGCTTTTACTTTTCTGCATCATATTCTGGACTGTCTGGATCTCTATTTGTTGGGTGGGTGTTTCAAGAGGTAAAAGGCCCAATACCCAGGCTATGTGTGAACCATAGGAACCCTAGGATAGAGTGGGAGCATGGTTTGTCTCGAGGTGTACGTCTCGGGATGGATTATGTGACCACGAGCAGAGTAGTGGTTTCAAACGGAGGTATTATCGTCACCCGCTTCCGCGCTGTGATGATGCTTACCTTCGGGCGGACCGTATACTGCGTTTCATGACCTTACCTTGGCCTAGATTTTACCCGTGAGTGGGGCGGGAATCAATGATCATATTAACAGGTACATTGTTGGTGACCGCTGTTCTCGTTCGTGGGTTACCGCTGTTCTCGTTCGTGGGTACCGCTGTTCTTGTTCGTGGGTTACCGCTGTTCTTGTTCGTGGGTTACCGCTGTTCTTGTTCGAGTGTACTATGGTCCTTGTTCGTGGGGTACTATGGTTCTTGTTCGAGTGGTAGTCTGTGTTCTATTCCAAGTGTGTTATTGACTATGGGCTTTGGTCCCGTGGATTGATATTCCGTGTTCCGTGTGGTATACCATTTGGGGCCGAACCTTTGGCTTCGTACTATGTGTGTTACCGGCAGTCCAGAATGCCTGATGGGCGGCAACAAGTCCCACCACTTTGCATCATAGCATATTTATTTCCAAAAGAAACGCAAAAAAAAAAGATATGTATAATAAGCATTTGCATGTCATATTTTCAGGGATATTCAGGAGTTCATTCAAGTTAAAGATGGACACTCCCATTGATACTGTCAAGGAGGCAAAGAGACATACGCACACCTACAGCTTTTTTCGAGAGCCGTTGACCGCCTTAGAGGGTTTGAGTTCGTTAATGACCGCTTTCTGCTTGAAGAGTTTCACGGACAATTATGGGAATATCTTGACTTTGTTGGAAACCGTGGTTGAGACGCCTGTTTTGCAAACTTTGATGCAATTCTATGATCCCGAAATGAGGTGTTTCACGTTCCAGGATTACCAGTTGGCTCCGACATTGGAAGAGTACTCTATTATTCTTAATCTCAAGGTAAAAAGCGAAGTGCCATTCATCGACGTTCCAAAAGATTCGAATTTCAAGTTGATTGCTGCTGCTCTTTATTTGAGCATAAAAGAAGTATCTGATAATTGGAAGTCGAATGGAGGTGTCTCGAGGTTCTCTTTGAAGTTCTTGGTGAGAAAAGCTAAAGAGGAATTTGAGAAAAAGAATTGGAACGCGTACAATGCATTGCTTGCTGTGGCTATTTACGGGATTGTGATGTTCCCAAATGTTCCCAATTTTGTAGACTCGGCTGCGATACACATCTTCATGGGAAAGAATCCTATTCCTACTTTGTTGGCCGATACTTATTATGCCGTTCATTCCCGATATGAGAAACGTGGCGGTGCTATCACTTGTTGCCTTCAAGTGTTGTTCATCTGGTTCCTCTCTTTGTTGCCCAGCAAAGGACCTTTTGTGAAGACTCCGAGCCCAATGGAGAGGAGATGGAGAAGTTCATTCTGTTGCCAGGCGATCCTAGTATCACTGTGGGGTAGATTTGTTTGATCTATGATGGATGATTTGATGTTTATGCTTGGTTTTTGTCGCCCATGTCCAGGATTGTTGGATGGGGTCGCATTTTGTTATGCTGGATTTCTTTTGTATACCTTACGAGCACTTTGTGACGCGGTTATGTGTCTGTTTGTATGAACTCAAATTTGCAATTATGTTTGAATGAAGTATGCTCAGTTTGCTAAATTATTCTCGTGTATGGATTGTTATTCAAATATATTCGGTATCAGGGTTGCTATGTCCTATCTGAGAGTGGGATGAACTCTTGGATACCTGAAAATTGACAAACATTTCATGCATATCATTCATATATCATACATGGCATATATTTGCAGGTTTTGCAGGTCTTATATCTTATGTCTCGCTGTTTTGTTACCAGAAGGAGTTCTAAGACGGCTAATCACCCGTATCCGACTAGGAGCAATCAGAGAAGACAGATGGAACAGATTCAGGAACAAATGGCTGAGATGAGAGCTCAATTGACAGAGCAGATGAATGCGCAGATGGCGCAGTTTATGGAAGCATTGACTAATGTGACCAAGGGGCAGGATGACTTGCGAGTTCTCGTCGAGAATTCTAGAAGGGTTGAGAATGAAGGACGCCAATGGCTGTTTGAGGATGTATCCGGTAGGATTGATGATCACCATGATCCGAATGAGTTTGCTCATATGGGAGGACACTATAATCCTTTCAATCAGCATCAGGGGTTTCCACCTCCACCTCCGTCTCGTCTGTTGGGAAGGAGAGATACTCAGAACCGTGGTAATCTGGATTTCGATGTTGAAAACTTTGATCAGGTATCAAGGCACAGTGCTGAGGGTGCGCATGATGAAGTTGAAAGGTATCGTCTGATTGAAGAACGTCTCAGGGCTGTTGAAGGCAAAGGGGTGTTAGGCATGGATATCAATGACTTGGGGCTGGTTCCTGGTGTGAGGATTCCACCGAAATTCAAAGTTCCATCTTTTGACAAATACAATGGGGCGACTTGTCCTATGACTCATGTTAAGGCGTATTATCGAAAGATGTCGGTATACTCAGAGGATGAGGGTTTTCTAATGCATTTCTTCCAGGATAGCTTGGCTGGGGCTTCTTTGGAATGGTATGTTCAACTCGAGCGCACTCATATCCATTCTTGGAGAGATCTTGTGGAGGCTTTCATTAAGCACTATCAGTACAATGTTGATATGGCACCCAACAGGACCCAGTTGCAGAGTTTGGTTCAGGGGTCTAAAGAATCTTTCAAAGAGTACGCTCAGAAATGGCGTGAGTTAGCCGCAAGAGTTCAGCCATCTATGACGGAACGTGAGATGATTGACATGTTTACCAGTACTTTGTCTGGACACTATTACTTGGCTTGTAGTGCTTCAGCAAACTTTTCTGAAATGGTGAGATATGGTGAACGAGTTGAGATGGGCCTCAAGATGGGGAAAATTCAGTTGGGAGCTTCTTCTAACTCCACTGGTGGTAAGAAGCAAGCTGAAGGTTATGCCAGAAGGAAAGAAGGAAATGCTGATGCCATATATGGAAGAAGGGGTTCAGGGAGAAGCAATTCACAGGTTAATGCTGTCATGATCCCAGTACCACAACAACAACATCAGCAGGGACAGCGTTCCAGTAATGATCGCTATCCTCCCAGGACTAGGCCTCACAGAAAGATTGATCCGATTCCTATGACCTATGCTCAGGTGCTGCAACATTTGCTTAAGATTGAGAAGATTACTTTGAGAGATGCTCCGAATGCTCCGGACACACAATCTCCGAATTACAATGCGAATGCACGATGTGCTTTTCATTCAGGTGCTGCTGGGCATGATACCGAGAGGTGTATTGCGTTAAAAAACAAAGTCCAGGACTTGTTGGACCAAAAGATTATTCAATTCACTCCTACACCCAATATTGTCAACAATCCGATGCCTGCCCATGGGGGTCCAACGGTGAACGCCATTGTCAATGGTGAAGAGGTGGATAGTGACTGTGATTTTGATAGCTGGATTCATCCAAGTATTCCTGGGGAGATGCCTCGCAACTGGACAATTGAAGATGTCATTCAAGTTACACAAGCTCAGGAGTAAATTCCTTGTTTTTTACTTTTCTTATCATGCAATAATTCCTACGCTCTGCCCAAGGCGTAGTGAATCATTTGTAGGGCCATGCAGTTCGCATTTTCAAAGTTAATCATGAAATAAAAGGACGTTTTTGCATTCAAATGTTTTGCTCTTTGTCTTTCCTTTTAACTTTTTTTTTCCTTTAAATGGCAATGTTTTTGCACACACTTGCACATAGCTTAATAAAAATAAAACTAAAATAAAAACATCAATCATGCAGATGTTCCACTACCACGGATTCCATTGGTAACAGTTCCGCTATTGCTTATTATGATTTTGACAATCCGATCTACCAAGCCGAGGAGGAAGCTTATGAAGATTGTGATCTCCCCGACGAGTTGGCTAGATTGTTGAAACAGGAAAAGAAAGCGATTCAGCCGCATCAAGAGGTAATCGAGATGGTAAATGTTGGTACTAAAGAGCAGGTCCGAGAAGTCAAGATAGGGGCTGCGCTTGAGAATAGTGTGAAGCAGAGGCTTATTGTTATGTTGAAAGAATATGCGGATATCTTTGCTTGGTCCTATGAGGATATGCCTGGTCTTGATACAAATATTGTGGTACATCGTCTACCTCTCAAGGAAGATAGTCCTCCTGTCAAACAGAAGCTTCGAAGGACTCGCCCAGATATGTCTGAGAAGATTAAGAAAGAGGTTGAGAAACAATTTGATGCTGGCTTTCTACAAGTGGTGAATTACCCGCCGTGGGTCGCTAATATTGTTCCTGTACCTAAGAAGGACGGAAAAGTCAGGATGTGTGTTGACTATAGAGATCTTAATAGGGCGAGTCCAAAGGATGATTTTCCTCTTCCTCACATTGATGTGTTGGTAGATAATACTGCTCCTTTCAAAGTGTTTTCCTTCATGGATGGCTTCTCTGGGTACAATCAGATCAAGATGGCACCAGAAGACATGGAGAAAACAACGTTCATCACACCGTGGGGAACTTTCTGCTATAAAGTCATGCCTTTTGGGTTGAAAAACGCAGGGGCAACGTACCAGCGCGCCATGGTGACTCTTTTTCACGACATGATTCACAAAGAGATTGAAGTGTATGTCGACGACATGATTGCAAAGTCTCACACTGAAGAAGAGCACTTGGTTCAGTTGCAGAAGTTGTTTGAAAGGCTTCGGGAATTTAGACTGAGGTTGAATCCAAACAAATGCACTTTTGGAGTGCGATCCGGAAAGTTGTTGGGCTTTGTCGTTAGTGGAAAAGGTATTGAGGTCGATCCTGCCAAAATAAAAGCTATACAAGAGATGCCTGAGCCGAGAACAGAAAAAGAGGTTCGTGGTTTCTTAGGGAGATTGAACTACATTGCTAGATTCATCTCTCATCTTACGGCCACTTGTGAACCAATATTCAAGTTGCTAAGAAAAGATCAGACGGCCAGGTGGAATAATGATTGTCAAAAAGCATTCGAAAAAGTGAAAGAGTATCTGCAGGAACCTCCGATACTAATGCCTCCAGTTCCAGGAAGGCCTTTGATTATGTACCTCACAGTTCTTGAAAACTCAATGGGATGTGTGCTGGGTCAACATGACGAGTCTGGCCGAAAAGAGCATGCAATATACTACCTTAGCAAAAAGTTTACCGACTGTGAATCCCGATACTCACTGCTCGAGAAAACTTGCTGTGCTTTGGTGTGGGCTGCTCGCCGGCTGAGGCAGTATATGTTGGTTCACACCACCTTGTTGATTTCCAAGATGGATCCTATCAAGTATGTTTTTGAGAAGCCCGCTCTTTCCGGAAGAGTAGCCAGGTGGCAAATGATTTTGACTGAATATGATATCCAGTATACTACCCAGAAAGCCATCAAAGGTAGTGTGTTGGCGGATTATCTTGCGCACCAGCCGGTCGAAGATTATGAACCGATGAAGTTTGAATTCCCCGATGAGGATGTCTTGTACATCAGAGATTGTAACATTCCCGGACCAGAGGAAGAACCCGAACCAGGATCGCGATGGACGCTCGTGTTCGATGGTGCCTCTAATGCACTCGGGAATGGTGTTGGAGCTGTGATTACTTCTCCATCAGGTTTTCATATTCCATTTACAGCCAGAATCTGTTTTGATTGCACTAATAACATGGCTGAATATGAAGCCTGCATTTATGGTATCGAAGCTGCGATCGATTTGCGAATCAAGTACTTGAAAGTTTATGGGGATTCCAATCTTGTCATTAGCCAGATCAATGGAGATTGGGAAACTCGCCATCAGAATCTGATTCCGTACAGGGAGCATGTGATGAGACTCATTCCGTACTTTGATGAGATCACATTCGAGCATATTTCTAGAGAAGAGAACAATCTTGCTGATGCTCTCGCTACTTTGGCTTCCATGTTCAAAGTGAAATGGGCCAATGAAGCGCCTAACATCACCATCAACAGATTGGACGAACCAGCATTTTGCTTTGAGGCTGATGTTGAGTTGGATGGTAATCCCTGGTATCATGATATCAAAAAGTTCCTCGAAACTCAAGAGTATCCTCCCGAAGCGTCGGTGACTGATAAGAAGTTTCTGAGAAGGTTTGCAGCTAAGTTTTACCTCAACGGTGGTGTATTGTACAAGAGGCATCATGACGGTGTGTTGCTCCGATGTGTTGTGAAGGAAGAAGCTTCAAAAATCATAGAGGAAATGCACGAAGGCGAGTTTGGTACCCATTCTAGTGGGCATACAATGGCTAAGAAGATCTTGAGGGCTGGTTACTATTGGTCCACTATGGAAATTGATTGTCATAACCATGTCAGAATTTGTCACAAGTGCCAGATCTATGCTGACAAAGTGCACATGCCGCCTGTGCCTTCGAATATTTTGACTTCTCCGTGGCCTTTTGCAATGTGGGGCATTGACATGATTGGAGAGATTAAGCCTACTGCTTCTAATGGACATCGCTTAATTTTGGTTGCCATCGATTACTTCACCAAGTGGGTTGAAGCCGCATCTTATGCGAATGTCACCAAGCAAGTGATTACTCGCTTTATCAAGCACAACATAATATGCCTTTATGGGATTCCTGAGAAGATCATTACTGATAATGGATCGAATCTCAATAACAAGATGATGAAGGAGCTCTGTGAGTCCTTCAAGATCAAGCATCGCAATTCTTCTCCGTACCGTCCAAAGATGAATGGCGCTGTTGAAGCGGCCAATAAGAACATTAAGAAGATTGTGCAGAAGATGGTAGTGACCTACCGAGATTGGCACGAGATGTTGCCTTTCGCCTTGCATGGCTATCGCACCTCTGTGCGTACATCGACTGGGGCAACTCCTTTCTCACTTGTTTATGGCATGGAAGCGGTATTGCCTGTTGAAGTTGAGATTCCTTCCTTGAGGATTATGAAAGACGTCGAGCTTGACGAGTCAGAATGGGTACAAAATCGGATGGATCAGTTGAACCTCATTGATGAAAAACGCTTAGCGGCCATCGGACATGGTCAGGTGTACCAAAAGAAGATGAGGAAAGCTTTTGACAAGCGGGTGCGACCCTTAAGCTACAAGCCAGGTGATCTGGTACTCAAAAGAATCATTCTCCCTCAAGGCGATCCTCGAGGCAAGTGGACTCCGACGTATGAAGGCCCCTTTGTTGTGCAGAAAGTATTCTCTGGCGGCGCCATGATGCTTGCAACAATGGATGGCGAGAACTTTCCGCACCCTGTGAACGCAGATGTAGTCAAAAAATACTTCGCATAGACCTGATAAAAAAAAAAGAAAGAAAAAAGAAGAAAAAAAAAAGAGAAAAGAAAATGAATCAGGCAAAAGAATGAAAAAGAAACAAATATACCCGCTAAGTTGAAAACCCGAAAGGGCGGCTTAGGCAAAAAAGGGACAAAAGCGAACGACTACATCTCGCATGCCACCATGGCAATCACTCTTCATACATGCTTAGGGCTCCCGACCGAGGGATAAGCAAGACTCCGTGTTCTTGAGTTTGCACCTGGCAACTCAAATCCCTAAAGCATTCTCCAATTCCAATCGTCGTGTTTAGGGCTCCCGACCGAGGGATAAGCAAGACTCCGTGTTCTTGAGTTTGCACCTGGCAACTCAAATCCCTAAAGCACCCACCAAACCCCGTCGGGTCCACAAGTTCGGTGACATTATCAGATCGGGCAGTGATCAATCCTAATGAGTACGGTCTTCCAAAGCAAGGAGATGAGAACGTCGAGATTATAAAAGTGATAGCGGGATCGAAACTAATGGATATCCGTTTCACATTGCCATTTCTCTTGTATTCAAAAATTGTGTGGTTACCTCTTACTAGGAACTACTTCTGAAAATTATATGCCTTTCTTACGAGCGCTTTCGTTCTCAATTAATAAAGACCTTTCTATCTTAAACAGCTGTTTTCTTTTACTGTTTTGTTTGCATAAAACGTCCTGAGTTTGTGTTAAACTTTGCATATGAAAACTGCATTGCTTTTACAATACATGATTAGAAATGATAAAAAACCTTGAATTTGCTTCGAAGTCTTGTGTAACCAAGATGCCATGCTATATCTTGGGGCGTCTTCATGTGTTTTACCTCGCAGGTACCATCCTTTCAAGTATGCTATGTCTGCGCGTTGGTGGATCTATCCAAACAGGAGGTTCTCACTCCCCAGCTAAGCGCATCTTAATGAAATTTCCTCATTCTCTCCAGCTGAGTGCGCACGAAGGAGATTTCTTCATTTCATATCCTCAGCAAAGCACATCTCAATGCAAACTCCGTGTTTCAGAAGCCTTATTCCCCGGTGGAATATCTTCTCCCCGAGTTGAATCATGATTGAATGGTATCTGATTCCCTAGTAAGCTCTTAATGAGGTTCCTTGACCGAGATCCTCATTCTCCCCAGTAGAGCGTTTCTCTCCCCAACAGATTAACCTGTTTTCCCCAGGAGAATCATCTTATTCCCCAGCGGACTGCTTCTCTCCCTAACAGGGTGACCTATTTTCCCCACAAGAGTCATCTTATGCCCCAGTGGAGTTGTCTTAACAAAAGGTTCTTATGCTAAGTTCCTTATCCCCAGCGGATTTCTCGTATCCCTAACGGATCGATATGCGGAAGTATTCATCTTCCCCACTGAGTTCTCTCCTCAGCAGAGGTTCGCATGCATCCTCAGCAGAATCTGCATCCTTCGAGGATTTCCCCAGCGGAATACTTTATCCCCTAGCAAGTCTGTCACTCCTCACCAGAGTTATCTTCATGACTTGCTCTTATCTCCACATCCCCAGTGTGTCGAAGATTGGCTTCCCCAGCAAGGTTCGCCAGGATATTCCCCGAGTTCAGTGGGATGCTCTTATCCTCAAGCAGGATTCATTCCCCAAGCAGAGCTCGCATCCAGATTTGATCGTCTCCAGCGGATTTCTGATCCATCTTTGCCAGCTCGCAGTCTGTGACTTCTGGTCACTCATCTTGTCCTCCCCGCAGAGTTCCATGCTCTCTCCAGGACTTCTTCAGCAAATCAGTGCTCCTCCGCTGTTTCCCCAAGCAGCGTCTGAATCATGCATCATTTGCATAGCATTCTCAAAAGCGTGTAGCGTCTTCCTTCTCGGGAACGTTATTCCATACACATTCATACATGCATCATGCATAAATCATATCATGTCTGTCTCTTTTCTGCAGGAAAGTTACCCAGATTTCAAATGCTCCCCAGAGAGCAATATTCGCCTAGTCATTACAGGCGCTCATCCTGATGCTTTGTCATGCAGAAGAGGATTGTTCTACTTATTTTCTGACGCAGTTCAGATCAGTTCAAAGACATTCCTATTCCCGATGTCCCCAGATCGGTGGAAGATATTTGTTCCTATCCAGTTTCAGATTAGTTGAAGGAACCGCCTCCGGATCTCCCAAGATCTTACGAAGGAGCAAGCCCTCTGATACATCAGATCAGTTGGAAATATCTACTCCCTGACGATTTAGTTCGTTCAGAAGAAGAAATTCGTTTGCCCAGTCCTGATGCTTAACCATCAGTTGAAGACGTTTTCTTTACCCGGCGTACACAGTTCGGAAGAAACATCCGTTCCTATCCTAGTATCCAGTTTCAGATTAGTTGAAGGAACCGCCTCCGGATCTCCCAAGATCTTACGAAGGAGCAAGCCACTGATATCATCAGATCAGATGGAGATGTTTGCCTGATCGACTTTGTCCTTCAGATGAAGATTGTCCTACTTATTTTCTAGCATCATGTCTAGATCAGTTTAAAGGCATTCTTTCCCCGGCGTACACAGTTCGGAAGATATATTGTTCTTATCCTGATTACCAGTTCAGTTGAAAGAACCGCCTCCGGATCCCCGTGGTCTTACGAAGGAGCTAGCCGCTAATTCCCAGATTAGTAGGAATATCTACCTGATGATTTAATTGCATCAGAAGAGATGTCTGCCCAGATTCCCAGATCTTGATTCCCAGATCAGAGATACCTATTACCCGTTGATGCCCAGATCAACCGGCGTATCTCCTTCGATTCCCAGATCGACCTAAGACATCTATCCCGATGCAAGTTCAGAGACATCTGCTACGTTTGATACTCAGATCATTCGAGACGTTCCTTCTCTTGATAACCAGATCATTTGAAGTGTTTCCCCTGCCTGTGGGTGCCCGTTCCTCCTTTTTCACAAGTTGGAGCATATTTACTATCCGGATCAATTGAAGTTTTTTCTCCTCGCCTGCGGGGTGGTACATTCCTTCTTCATTGCAAGTTGGAATCTTCTATTGATCAAGAGCGCAAATTTTCGAGTTCATTCTGGTATTCAATCTCCTTCCACCTCAACGGTTCGAAACTTTCGTTTCTCACTCGTCAGGTTCAAGAAGTTTGAATAGGGGCAGCTGTTGCACCCGAAAATTTGCCCTCTTTATTTGAGCTATAAGTTAATAATGACGTTTATTTCGTCATTTCAAAATTGAAGAAAAATAATAAAGAGTTTTCATGGGTTTAAGAAGAAAGGCGTGAAAAATGGTTTAAACAGTGGAAATACGAGAAAAGTTCGCAAGTCATATTTGGAAGGTGATATGAGCTTAGTTCCCGCGTTATCTTGACTGTTTCGACGATGTCTACAACTTTCGTGTTCGGCTCGGAAGCTAATTCTTTGAAGAAGGTCGTCGAATTTGCAAATTACTTGAGGTTTCGCAGTGAAAAACGGTGCTGAATGCAGGATTTTCGGACAGTAAAAATTCATATCTCACAATCCGCTCGTCGGATTTGCTTGAAAATTTAACTGGAGGTTCGTGTCATTATTATCAAGATTTCATATGTTCGGACCGAAGACCAATTATGCACTGAAAGCTCCCAGCATTTTAATGATCGTCGCACTGTTTCGGTGAAAAGTATGTTTTCGAGTGTGTCGCACCGAGTTTGAAAATTCATAACTTCTTCGATTTTTATCGTATGAAGCCCATTTCGGTGGCATTTTCTTGGAAATTTCGTTAGCTTCGATTCTTCGTCACACATGCCAGGTCGGATTCTGAGCCGAAGATGAGGTTTTATCGAGTTCTTTGAGCGGTACGCGCAAAATTCTGCACAGTCGCGTTTGTTTGGACCGACGTTTCTCGTCATTCAAACGCGCGTATTTTCTTCGTCGCTTATCCGTTTGAGGCGATTCTCGCGGCTATGATCTACGATTTTAGTCACCTTCGAGTGGACGTTGGTTTCGTTCCGAGATTCAGAGCCGAACCGAGTTTCCTTAAAAACGAGCCAAAACAAGACGAACCGAGGGCAATTTAGACATTTCGCGTTGACAATATATAAACATTTTGCTCTTCACAAATGAAAGGGAGGACTCTCATAATTTCAACTCACCTATTTTTCACAAACACATTCTCTCAATTCTCTCTCAATTCTCTTGAATCAAAACCACAAATTACATAAAACTTTCATCAATTCTCATCAAATTTCATCAAGATCAAGAACATGGATTGAAGAAATCAAGATTCGAAGTTCGAATTCTCCTCCTTCCTCTCCTTGATCTTGCGCGCCCCCTCTCCTTCTCCCTCCAGATTCGCTTTCGAGTTCGTATCGCGTTCGTGTCGTGTTCGTGTGTTCGCGTTCGTGCTTTGGTTAGATCTTCATCCGGTAAGCCTTGAACCTTGAATTAAGTGCTTAATTGTTGTTTATCATGTGAATTCAAATCTAGATCTACTTCTTGTTCTTGATCAATGGATGATTGATAATGATTGATCGGTGAATTTGTGTATTTTTGCTCGAAATTGATCGTGTTCATATGGATTATGGTTAGAATTGATGTTTCGTTGTTGATGAATTGTGTTATTCGTGTTCGGATCCGTTGATTTGTTGGTGAATTTGTGTGTATAATTGTTGTTGATAATGTGTGTTGCTTGCGATGTACTTAACGTGTTTGTATAAATGCATGTGCCGTACTTTTGATTGATATTTGACTTGTCTGACGCGTCGCACTTGACATAATTGTTAACATGTGGATTGTTTGATGCGTGAATGCATATATATTGTGTTGTTGATGTTTGCTTGTGCTTAAATGGTACGTTTTGGATCGAGTGCGAATGGCTCCAAGGCCTTTAAAATGCTTAAAAATCTGTTTTTACACGCCAGGAACCGGGTTGTCCCAGGCGGGAACCGGTTCCCACTCTATCCAAAAATGCTGATTCTCTGGTTTTTAGTACCAGGAACCGGGTTGTCCCTAGGTGGGAACCGGTTCCTGGCTTGCTAATTTTTTGTATTCTCTGGTTTTTTTGTATGGGGAACCGGGTTGTCCCTAGGTGGGAACCGGTTCCCAGCTTGCTTATTTTCTCAGTCTCTGTGTTTTTGTACCAGGAACCGGGTTGTCCCTAGGTGGGAACCGGTTCCCAGTATTCTAAAATGTTCATTCTCTGGTTTTTTGTATGAGGAACCGGGTTGTCCTATGCAGGAACCGGTTCCTGAGTGTAGTTTTTTTTTCATATTTCATTTTCTAACTTCAATTTTTCGTATCTTTTTGCTCGTAACTCCGATTTGCGCGTTCTTTATATCGTTGGAAAGCTTGTGAAACGTGCTATCTCATGAGATGATTGATATTGATTGATTGTAGGTTATTCATGTTTGGTTTTCCCCTTTACATTTGTTGTCCACTTTATGTGTGCGTTAATTGTTCATTTTATCTTAGCTTATAATGCAATAACGCAATTCCGATTGCGATGTTTGTTATCTCTAACCTGTGTGCTAGTGTGCAAGGCATTTGGACGGTCACCGATTGATACTCATTGCCTGAGTGTTCCGCTTCACTTGCGGAATACAATTCTATCTCATTTACTCGTGTCGTGCTCTCATCCTGGAGACACGATCCCATATTACTTTATACCTGCTTGTTTGGTTTGCTTGTTCCTCTTACAGGTGTATTGTGATTGTGCTCGACATACGAGTCGACATTTGTGTGCTTTATGGCTAATCGGTGTGCTGAATCGGTGTGCTGACTATTTGCTTTTGCTTTGCTAGCTCGCTCGCGGGATACTTAGTTTCTTCGCTTCGCTTCTCCTTAGTTTACGGATTATCATCCGTTTGGTATTGATTCCGTTTCATTTTACTTTTCCCGCACTTTACCGCTTTCTCGCATCATCCTTTAACATGAGAAGTAGGATTTAGACATGCATCTGACCAAGCCCTCGAAAGAGGCTCTGTTTTTGTTGGTGTGTTTATATTTGTGCTTTGCGGCAGGGAGTCACGGTGTAATAAGTCCTATATGGCACTCTGTTAAGTCCTCATGGAAGGCATGCGGTCAAGGGTTCGTAATCAACCCCCGCCTAGTCTCATCGAGTCTGTTTGGTATGCGCACGCCTCGCGTTGCTCGCTTCCGAACGTGCAAAAGATCTTGTTATCGAGTATGTCAGGAAAAGGGTTCATGCAATCGGACCCCCGTCTTTCCTATAGCTCGCGTCGCTCGACGTTGATGCTCGGTGTACGCACGCACCGTTTTCCTTTACGATCCGTGACGGCTTGGTTGCTGAGAGGGGTCCGCCCTCTTGTCTATGGCCCGATCATTTTCACGAGGTCTAATGCTTGGTTGACTTGGGTTGAGCTGCTCCCCTTGGCTATGGCGGGACCGCTTTTCTACCATTCGGTCAGTACCGTTGGTTTGTTTGCTTTACGAGCGGATGCTCGTTTGTGTGCTCATTGTTTGCTTCCCTTTTCCCTCGTAGGTTGATAGTTTAGCTTAGACTTGTACCCTTTGTATGATAACATTAGGTAGCAAGCTTTCCCCCTTAGCTTAGGTCTTCCTCATGCATTCTTTAAAACACAAACCACACTCTTTGATTTTCTTTTCTTAAGAGCTTGTTATTTCCGCTCCATTCCCTAGCATAAGTCTCCAAAGGTCGAGCAGCGGAGTGTGAATGTAACTCGTTCACCTAAAAAACACAAAACAAACAGAAACTAGTTAGCCGAGCTACGGTAGCTCTGATTCTGCAAAACAGATACGTAGGCAGCGGGGTAGGGCCCGTGCGAGCACAACCCTTTCTTTTCCCTACATTCTGCATTCATTTTAGTCCAGATTAGCGTAGATTTGTTACACACCCATAGTTTTAGACACAAGCGTGGATACCATCGAGTACGATGGGCGCGTGGGGTGCTAACACCTTCCCCTCGCGTAACCGACTCCCTTACCCTTTTTCTCTGGTCGTGAGACCGTTGTTTTGTTTTGTGGTTTGCTGGCATTCCCTTCCTTTTCAGGATAAATATGTTAGTGGCGACTCTGTTAATTTTCGCGGGTAGCGACAGAATGTCGCAGCAGGCGGCTGAGCGGCTGTGGTGAAGCGTCGCGGCGGGTGGGAAGCACAGAACGACGGTCGCGGCAGGATGGGGTTCTGGGGTCTTGTGGGTTCTGTGCGACTAACTTCGCTGAAACAGTGAAAGAAATGAAAATGAAATGTTTGAAATTGGTTTAGGGTTTTAATTGATAATTGCTTTTTCCCATCAGTGGAAAATTTGGGCCGATGGAAAAGGCCCCAATTTTGAAACTTTTCCCATCGGTTGAAAACGGGTCGATGTAAAGGGCAAAATTCAAGAAACATTTCCAATCTGTGTACATTTGGGCCGATGTAAAAGCCCTAGCGTAAAACTTTTCCCATTGGTGCACATCTGAGCCGATGTAAAAGGCTTTATAAGCCATTTTCATTTTAATTACAAGTTTGCCACCGCGTTTTTTTTTCCATCATTGGAGTTAAATACCTGATGTAAAATCACTAAATCAAATTTTTTTTACATCAATTTATTATAAAATCTGATGTAAAATCCTTTGACAAATATTTTTCACATCACTTATCTTGATACCTGATGTAAAATCTTAAAACCAAATGTCTTATTTTTAGTAGTGAATTGCATCCCTTTCTTCCCTGCAACTGCATTCACAAACAAGATTGACATTGTTAAACCTATGCCCATAGTCCCAGACAACACATTCACAAACAAACTAACAACTGAATTTACCTTGTATAACCCACAACCACTAAACCCCCTCCCAGGATTCCAGTAACCCACGAAGTTGTGATAGGTGAATCAAGGTCACAGAAGCAACAAAGTTCTCTTCTTCGTGATGCACAACTATTAGTCGGCACAAAATATGCTTGTGACATTGATGAAGCGGAGAAAACGAGTAGGAGATAACGAGGAAGACGAGGATGGAAAATAATGTTTCTAAAGAAGACGACTTACCTTAAGGAATATGATTGGAACTGAAAGAGACAAGGAGGGCTACACACGTTTCTGAAACAATTTAGAGATTAGGATTATTTGAAATTTCAATTGTTTCATTTGTTTTATTTTATGAAATATGAGATTGAATTTTAAAATGTGATATTCCAAATAAGCATTGCCACATATGCGTTTTTGCGACATCAGCGTTTCTGAATGGGGGAAAATGGAGGTAAGCACCAATTTTGTTAATTTGGAAAAAGGCACGACCAATTTCGTGAGTTGATCAAAAAAGTGTATTTAAGCCTTAGTTTTTAAGTTCATAGCTGATGGGGGCTTGGAGTCAAACATTCTAAATCATTCAACTGGGTGCTTTCAAGTAAATGGGCTTGATTTTACTAGAGGATGATTATGTTTGGCATAAGGTTCTCTCAATAAAATATGCAGACCTCAAGGATTTAATTCTTGATCATGCTTTTCCTCTCATCAATTCAAAATCTTCTTTATGGTGGAATGACTTAGGGATTTCCTTGGAATTATGGGGTGTGAAAGGTAATTGGTTTCGCAAGTGCTTTGTGGGCAAAATGGGGAGAGGAGCTAATATAGACTTCTGGAGACACTGTTAGATTTGGTTTTATCCCCTTAATGTGTATTTTCCTTTTTCTTTAGATAATTTGTAGAAGCCTAGAAGGAGAATTGGAGACTCAGGTTCATGGTGTAATGGAGTTTAAGATCCCCTTAACGTGCACTTATAAGATCCTTCTAAGCAAGACCTTGATAGTTTTCTCAACATCCTGTGTGGTATCTCTCCTAATCCGGATTCCCCGGACAAGTTTTTTATGGTGGTGTTATGCCAATGGGTACTCTGTCAAATTTACGTTTGTTATGTTAAGTTCTCTACTAAATTATGATTTCCATCCCGATATTCATTCAATGTTAGACTTGAATTGTATCTAGAAGTAAAACCTTCCAAGAAATATCCAAGTGTTTACGTGGAGACTCGCCCAACAAATGCTTCCGATAAGAGATGAGTTGGCTAAGTAGGGAGTTATTTAAGGTGTGCATTTCCTCGTATGTCCGTTATGTTTAGGTTTAGAAGAATATCACTGTCACTTGTTTCTTTAAGGTTCTGTTGTAAAAGATGTTTGGTATTGTATTTTTTTACCACTAGTATCTAGTCCCACTAGACCGCCTAATCTGGTTAGGGGGTCAATTATGCTTTTTGATTCGCCTATGTGAGGAAGATCGAAGAATAATCTTAGAATTGTTATTTGGTTAGTTGTTGTTAGGATTTTTTGTCTGATTAGAAATAATACTCTCTTTAATGCTGGGACGAAATGGGCCCGAAATATTGTTTTGATGGCCAAATTATTATCGTGGAACTGGGTGAGACTAGATTTAAGGGTCATCTCCTTTGTATCAAAGATGATTGGATAAAAAAATTCTCTAAACCGTTTGAGTTAATGTTCTCTTTTCCTTTCTCCCTTTTGTAT